>NC_048583.1:11950131-12007631 GCF_013265735.2 Oncorhynchus mykiss | reverse complement strand
ACAATTCCCCATCCAGTAAGTTCTGCCACTAACTCCAACTAATGGTACTGTACATGTATGTCTGTCCCTGGGATACGCCTGAAGTGTTTACATAGCTTTAATTCATTTGTTACTCACATACTTACTGTAGATGCTAACAGTGGTGATGTGTGTGTTAGCTTGTTAGCCTTATTCTAGGTGAATGATGCTCGTCTCGGAAATTGAGCTTTTGGTCTGTTGATGAACCATTTTACTCATCACCTGCTCTTCCTGCTGAGTTTGACCCTCAGTCTGGAGCTGTGATTGGTTGGGTGTGTTTGTTTGTGAAACTGAAACACAGTTGGGTAGTCCCAGGTAGTCTTGCGTTAATCTTCGTCAGACCCACTTCTGTGGATTTCGGCGTCTTTTAGAGGGCACTTGTCATTTTTCATATGGAAGTTGGGAACTGATGAAGTAGGCTGTCACGCAAAATTGGTGTGTCCCAGAGTTGACGTCTGTGTGGGCCATGTCAAAGCGTTATTGCATTGGTTAATTGAATCAGAACTATAGCACTTTCCCACAGCCTACTCTTTACTATGAATCATACATACCACTTTAGACTCGACCCACAGTCTACAGTACAGTATATGCCAGGCCTCCCTCCAGGTCTCTCCAAATACTCTGTGACATGTTTGTTTTGGGGAGATTTTACACAATCACAGCTCACTCTGCTTCTCGTCACCGGTCGAGCAGGATATTCACCCTGCTGTCTCATCTCGGGTTCCACTTAGACCAGCGAGACGTGTGTGTGTCGGGTTCCACTCAGCGCAGCGTTACAGTGTGTGTCTCTGCCTGATGACCTGTACCCAGAAGTCTCAGGGTTGTAAGCTGCGTGATTGGGGAGAGAGGGAGAGACTGAGGAAAAAGGTGTGTGCGCACGGGGGCGTGCTTGTCTCTCTGTGTGTGTGTGTGTGTGTGTGTGTGTGTGGGGGGGGGAGTTTTCCCAATGAGTGGCCACAGAGGCAGAGCTCAGAGCCTGGGCCCCCAGGACGGGAGAGGGGAACTGGGGCATGACGTAAGGAATGAGAGCCAAGGAGGCAGCAGCCGTGGAGGCTAACATTCCATTTCCCTTATTCACATACCTGCTGCAAACTGACGTCGGGCTCCTCGGCTACGGCGAGCTAATAGGTCCTTTAATCAGACACCCGTCAAACGCAGCAAAACCAAACACCAGATGAAAGGAAGCAGGAGATGCCTGGAAAGGAGGAGAGGAGAACGATGGGGAGGGAGGGGAGATCGAGGGAGAGAGAGAGTTATTATTCTTTTGGAAATATTATATGGGTATCATATCTGTAAGTTGTGGACTGATTGTTTGATCTGATAGTGTTGCTTAGCTGGGATCTGGAAGGGGGGGTGGGTTCTTAGCTGGCATCTGAGCTGTTGAATATTCTGTCTATATACAGTGTGGGTATCTGATTTGACTCTGCCCATTGTGTTCTGAGGAGTGTAGGAGTGCATAAGCCTGATGAATGTCCGCCCTAATCTAGTTGTAATCAATAGGGCTGTCACTCTGCCTGCACTGGACATGTGTGTTCGATCACACACATGCAAATGGGGGGGATTGATTTGTTAAGTGACATTTTAACATTCTTACAGACAGGTTTCCTTAAGACCTTAAAAAGGTTAAAAGTTTTTTTTTTAGAGCCTGGTAAGTAAGAGGAAAGCATTCCTTGGCACCCCATTAAGAGCAGTGAAATCCACCCCTATAAAGTTCAATGTATGGACAATGTACAGGTAACTGCCAAAATAAAGGAAACACCAACATAAAATGTCTTAATAGGGCGTTGTGTCACCACGAGCCAGAACAGCTTCAGTGCACCTTGGTATAGATTCTACAAATGTCTGGAACTCTATTGGAGGGATGTGACACCCTTCTTCCACAATCATTTCCATAATTTAGTGTTTTGTTGAAGGTGGTGGAAAACGCTGTTTTAGGCACCGCTCCAGAATCGCGTGTTTATTTGGGTTGAGTTCTGGTGACTGAGATACACATATGTTTGTTTTACTCTCCATGTGGGGACCAAACACTGGATTACCATTCAAATGAATATTTTCCCTAAACCTAATCCTATAACCCTTAATCTAACCCTAACCTTAACCCCTAACTCTAATCTTAACTCCTAACCTTAACCCCTAACTCTAATCTTAACTCCTAACCCTAACCTTAACCCCTAACTCTAATCTTAACTCCTAACCTTAACCCCTAACTCTAATCTTAACTCCTAACCCTAACCTTAACCCCTAACTCTAATCTTAACTCCTAACCCTAACCCCTAACTCTAATCTTAACTCCTAACCTTAACCCCTAACTCTAATCTTAACTCCTAACCCTAACCTTAACCCATAACTCTAATCTTAACTCCTAACATTAACCCATAACTCTAATCTTAACTCCTAACCCTAACCTTAACCCATAACTCTAATCTTAACTCCTAACCTTAACCCATAACTCTAATCTTAACTCCTAACCTTAACCCATAACTCTAATCTTAACTCCTAACCCCAATTGTAACCTTAAATATAACCACTAAGCCTAAAATAGCCTTTCCCTTGTGGGGAATGGTGAAATATTCTAATTTTTCTTGTTTTACTATCCTTGTGAGGACTTCTGATCCTCGGGGGATCCCGAGTGGCGCAGCGGTCTAAGCCACTGCATCTCAGTGCTAGAGGCGTCACTACAGACCCTGGTTCGATTTCGAGCTGTATCACAACCGGCCGTGATTGGGAGTCCCATACGGCGGTGCACAATTGGCCCAGCGTTGTTAGGGTTTTGCCGGGGTAGGCCAAATTTGTTCTGAACTGACTTGCCTAGTTAAATAATGGTTAAATTAAGGATAGTCAAACCAAACACACACACACACACCCTTTAAACCCTCTATGGTCATTTGAGACCTCTCTTTCAAAGTCACTGACATCTCTTTTTCTAGCCATGGCAGCCAAAATAACAGGCAACTGGGCATTTTATACATGACCCTAAGCATGATGTTAATTGCTGAAATTAACTCAGAAACCACACCTGTGTGGAAGCACCTGCTTTCATTATACTTTGTATCCCTCATTTACTCAAGTGTTTCCATTATTTTGGCAGTTACTTGTATGTCACTGGTTGGTGGTCAGTCCCACTGTCCTAGTTTTACCACTCTTAGCCTATTCTGGACTGTAGGTATGAAGAAATGTGTCTGTCTCTAATGAGAAAGATGATAGAGCCTCTACATTGTTACTTTGCTATCTGTTACATGTCTTGGTAAATATTACGTTTTTATCATTTAATAATATTTCAAAATTATTACATTCATTTGGGAGAGTTAAGGGTCGAACGGCGGCTGAACCTAGTCTCTCCCTCCGGACGTCTGTCAACGGGAAGGCTGCAGTCATATCCCAGAGCTCCCACAATTCCATGGGGCAGGCAGCTGTGAGCGGCTCACACACGGCCCAGCTCAGCAGCACAGGAAGTCTGGCAGCTATTGGCTGACCCGACCTGGACCATAACACAGTCGCAACCAGTCGGCACACACTATTAGTCAAGGTTTTTTTGGTCAGAGCAGGTCACCCCCGAACACATGCATGCACGCACACACACAGGTCACCCCTGAGCCCTTGTGTATATGAAGGTAGCCCCGCTCCCCTCTCTGTAACATCAGACAGCCGTAGAGGAAACGTGAGCATGGCGTGCCGTCACTGTGTATATGAAGGTAGCCCCGCTCCCCTCTTTGTAACATCAGACAGCCGTAGAGGAAACGTGAGCATGGCGTGCCGTCACTGTTACCAAATCCTGTGTTTTCATTGGACCCAACATCACAACCCAGACAGAGGAACTTGAGGAATACAGGGTCGCTAAAATGAGAGCAGGGGGAAATTACACCCCGCTTTTCTCCCCCCAGAAATCTATTAATAGAATGTTTTGTGTCATTTAGAGACAGATTAAAAAATATATACACTGCTCAAAAAAATAAAGGGAACACTTAAACAACACAATGTAACTCCAAGTCAATCACACTTCTGTGAAATCAAACTGTCCACTTAGGAAGCAACACTGATTGACAATACATTTCACATGCTGTTGTGCAAATGGAAGGTGGAAATTATAAGCAATTAGCAAGACACCCCCAATAAAGGAGTGGTTCTGCAGGTGGTGACCACAGACCACTTCTCAGTTCCTATGCTTCCTGGCTGATGTTTTGGTCCCTTTTGAATGCTGGCGGTTCTTTCACTCTAGTGGTAGCATGAGACGGAGTCTACAACCCACACAAGTGGCTCAGGTAGTGCAGCTCATCCAGGATGGCACATCAATGCGAGCTGTGGCAAGAAGGTTTGCTGTGTCTGTCAGCGTAGTGTCCAGAGCATGGAGGCGCTAACAGGAGACAGGCCAGTACATCAGGAGATGTGGAGGAGGCCATAGGAGGGCAAGAACCCAGCAGCAGGACCACTACCTCCGCCTTTGTGCAAGGAGGAGCAGGAGGAGCACTGCCAGAGCCCTGCAAAATGACCTCCAGCAGGCCACAAATGTGCATGTGTCTGCTCAAACGGTTAGAAACAGACTCCATGAGGGTGGTATGAGGGCCCAACGTCCACAGGTGGGGGTTGTGCTTACAGCCCAACACCGTGCAGGACGTTTGGCATTTGCCAGGGAACACCAAGATTGGCAAATTCGCCACTGGCGCCCTGTGCTCTTCACAGATGAAAGCAGGTTCACACTGAGCATATGTGACACTCTGGAGACGCCGTGGAGAACGTTCTGCTGCCTGCAACATCCTCCAGAATGACCGGTTTGGCGATGGGTCAGTCATGGTGTGCGGTGGCATTTCTTTGGGGGGCCACACAGCCCTCCATGTGGGTTCCTCCTAATGCAAGACAATGCTAGACCTCATGTGGCTGGAGTGTGTCAGCAGTTCCTGCAAGAGGAAGGCATTGATGCTATGGACTGGTCCGCCCGTTCCCCAGACCTGAATCCAATTGAGCACATCTGGGACATCATGTCTCGCTCCATCCACCAACGCCACGTTGCACCACAGACTGTCCAGGAGTTGGCAGATGCTTTAGTCCAGGTCTGGGAGGAGATCCCTCAGGAGACCATCCGCCACCTCATCAGGAGCATGCCCAGGCGTTGTAGGGAGGTCATACAGGCACGTGGAGCCCACACACACTACTGAGCCTCATTTTGACTTGATTTAAGGACATTACATCAAAGTTGGATCAGCCTGTAGTGTGGTTTTCCACTTTAATTTTGAGTGTGACTCCAAATCCAGACCTCCATGAGTTGATAAATTTGATTTCCATTGATCATTTTTGTGTGATTTTGTTGTCAGCACATTCAACTATGTAAAGAAAAAAGTATTTAATAAGAATATTTCATTAATTTGGATCTAGGATGTGTTATTTTAGTGTTCCCTTTATTTTTTGAGCAGTGTATATTATTGGTAATAATTCACTCCTATAAAAATGTGAAATGTCTGGCATTTGAAGCTTTACACATGACTAGGCGACAAACAACTCTGTTGGCAACAAAGGGATCTCTAAACCTTTGACGATACACAGCAGTTGGTGATAGAAAGCTCCTGATAACAGTAGTGTAGTGATAGAAACCTCCTGATAACAGTATTGCAGTGATATAAACCTCCTGATAACAGTAGTGTAGTGATAGAAACGTCCTGATAACGGTAGTGTAGTGATATTTCGGTGCCATCCACCCCCTGCCAGGCATTTACATAAAGGCATGCTAAATTATTCATTAATTATCAGAGGATTCCCGGTGGAACAGGATGAAACAGACAGTGGCTGCTAATTGGCCCATCAATAACCCTGCTGCCTGCTGGATCTCCCTTAGTGGATCTGGATCTCTCCTCAGGAATCTGGCTCTCTCTACACAACACTTCTGGCTCTCTCTAGTCTACACAACACTTCTGGCTCTCTCTAGTCTACACAACACTTCTGGCTCTCTCTAGTCTACACAGCACTTCTGGCTCTCTCTAGTCTACACAACACCTCTCTCTCTCTAGTCTACACAACACTTCTCTCTCTATAGTCTACACAACACTTCTCTCTCTCTAGTCTACACAACACTTTTGGCTCTCTCTAGCCTACACAACACTTCTCTCTAGTCTACACAACACTTCTCTCTAGTCTACACAACACTTCTCTCTCTAGTCTACACAACACTGCTCTCTCTAGTCTACACAACACTTCTCTCTCTAGTCTACACAACACTTCTGTCTCTCTCTAGTCTACACAACACTTCTGGCTCTCTCTAATCTACACAACACTTCTGGCTCTCTCTAGTCTACACAACACTTCTCTCTCTCTAGTCTACACAACACTTCTCTCTCTAGTCTACACAACACTTCTGGCTCTCTCTAGTCTACACAACACTTCTGGCTCTCTCTAGTCTACACAACACTTCTGGCTCTCTAGTCTACACAACACTTCTCTCTCTCTAGCCTACACAACACTTCTCTCTCTAGTCTACACAACACCTCTCTCTCTAGTTTACACAACACTTCTCTCTCTCTCTAGTCTACACAACACTTCTGGCTCTCTCTAGTCTACACAACATTTCTGTCTCTCTCTAGTCTACACAACACTTCTGGCTCTCTCTAGTCTACACAACACTTCTGGCTCTCTCTAGTCTACACAACACTTCTGGCTCTCTCTAGTCTACACAACACTTCTCTATCTAGCCTACACAACACTTCTCTCTCTAGTCTACACAACACTTCTGGCTCTCTCTAGTCTACACAACACTTCTGGCTTTCTCTAATGTACACAACACTTCTCTCTCTCTAATCTACACAGCACTTATCTCTCTCTAGTCTACACAACACGTCTGGCTCTCTAGTCTGCACAATACTTCAGTCTCTCTCTAGTCTACACAATACTTCTGTCTCTCTCTAGTCTACACGACACTTCTGGCTCTCTCTAGTCTACACAACACTTCTGGCTCTCTCTAGTCTACACAACACTTCTGGCTCTCTCTAGTCTACACAACACTTCTGTCTCTCTCTAGTCTACACAATAATTCTGGCTCTCTAGTCTACACAATAATTCTGTCTCTCTCTAGTCTACACAACACTTCTGTCTCTCTCTAGTCTACACAACACTTCTGGCTCTCTCTAGTCTACACAACACTTCTCTCTCTAGCCTACACAACACTTCTGGCTCTCTAGTCTACACAACACTTCTGGCTCTCTCTAGTCTACACAACACTTCTGGCTGGCTCTAGTCTACACAACACTTCTCTCTCTAGTCTACACAACACTTCTCTCTCTAGTCCTCACAACACTTCTCTCTCTAGTCTACACAACACTTCTGGCTCTCTCTAGTCTACACAACACTTCTCTCTCTCTAGTCTACACAACACTTCTCTCTCTAGTCTCTACAAGACTTCTGTCTCTCTAGTCTACACAAGACCTCTGTCTCTCTAGTCTACACAACACTTCCTGCTCTAGTCTACACCACACTTCTCTCTCTCTAGTCTACACAACACTTCTGTCTCTCTAGTCTACACAAGACTTCTGGCTCTCTCAAGTCTACGCAAGACTTCTGGCTCTCTCTAGTCTACGCAAGACTTCTGGCTCTGACAAAGAATGTTTTTTAGATGAAGGCTTGGTGGCTGAAAGATCTTTATCTTAACGAAAAAGGGTTTTTAATATACTACTTTTAGCAAAAATGGTCATCTTTAATTTACTATCTGTAGAAACTACGCGGATAGAAAGGTTCAGAAACGTTGTCAAACATCACAGCACAGTTGATAATATATGGTAAAGGGGGGTTGAGGGCAGCTGAAGGATGGGATTAAAATACAATACACTGCCTCCCCCCCACACACACCATTTTTTTTAAATAAAAAATAAATTAAAGAGATGGTTCTCCCACAACCGTTTTGCTTGTTGATCAAACATGTCTGGGAGAACACAGGGTAGAATTGCCAATGGGCCTCTCTTTTAGCAGCACAGACTGAGAGGCTTTGAAAGACACACCACAGAGCTAGTTCACTATACCTCTGCAGGCACTACCAAACGCTCCCTGAATCACTGATGAGAGAGGGGATTTCTAGGCACTACCAAACGATTGCATCTCAGTCAGAGACAGACACAATACTATTCCCCTCTCCCTTTCCCCAAATGCTAGATCCTCATTACCATAAAGGCGGGCCTCTGGAGAGGGTGCTGTAATAACACAGGCTGTTCTTTGTTTCCCTGCCTTGATTGACAGGAGATTGCAGCACGCATTAAATGGCCATCAGACTCTGCATTAGTTTAGAAACAGAGGGAGCAGGGCCCCGTCAAAGGTCAGGCCTAGCGCATAATGAACTGCTCTCTCTCTCTGTCTCACACTCACACACACCAGTCCTCCATCGGCCCCCAGTCAGCTTGTCATTAAGAGGCCTGTCCTGGATTCTAATAGACATGTAGCCCTAATAAAATGAATCACTCTCTGACACAGAGCTTTGAACGTATTAACATAAGTGTGTTTATGTCGGAGGAAATGCAGACAAGAAGCCTGGACTCTGCACCTAAGGAGGCTCCAGGGGTGCTCTGTTCCAGGGGTGCTCTGTTTGGTCTTATTGTTAATAATTACTCCCAAAACATTGATATTCTCTCATATTTTATTGTGTGTTTTAAAGGGGGAAAATAATTGAGCTATCTGTGGCTACTAATTTCCCCATGTTTCCAGGTTGCCAAACTATAATTGTGGAAGTATAATTGTTGAACATTTACAAAAAGAACCATGACGTATAATACCCATAAACCTATTCACACAATTTGTTGTGCACTTATATAACAAATGTTCCCAGTCCTCATTTAAATAGTGTTCTTCCTCCACTCCACTTCCCAGCTTGCATCCCAATGTTGGTACTTTATTCCCTAGTTAGTGCACTCATTTTGACCCGGGCCCATAGGGCGATATATGTATATAGTGAACATGGTTACATTTAGGACGCAGACCCAGTTCCACATTAAAACCCAGAGACCTTTCAGTGCTCTGCCGCCCCAGGGCCTTTTCTCTCTCTCTTTGACACCGACCAATTTATTGATGTTGTTTCCACGGCTCATAAAGTCATTATACAAGAGCTTTCACAGTTTACCATCAGGCTGAGGCTCGATCGCCCCGTCAGGGGGAGATGTCATGATGGCAGACAGGCAGTAGACATCTAGCTGTTCGCTTTCTCTTTTTCTCTCTCACCTCCTCTCTCTCTCTGTCTGAATCTCGTTCTTTCCCCATTTCTTTCTTTCTCTCGTGCTCTCTCTCTCTCTCTCTCTCTCTGCCGTTCCTCCCTGATTGAAAGTTATAATTAAGAGAGTGAGAGAGAATTAGAAGGAAAATTAGCTGTCAGAAAGTCACATTTAAGTGAGTGATGGGCCAGCCCCGGCTGTAAACATTTAAATGATATAAATTGCCATTTAAGTGTACCGGTTTAATGTTTTGTCACAGAATTAATGTGACACAAGGCAGCAATGACAATCAAGGCCTCCTCATTCTAATTTGGAACGCGTTTAGAAGCCTTTGTTGTTGCCGTGCCGACAGCTTTTCCAGAAATTAACACAATCGCTGTTTTTATGACAAACCATAAATGTTTTCCCTTCTTTGCCAGCTAATGAGTAGAAAAACAGCTTGTATCTCAATGTTATGGTGAGACAGAGACATTCCAAAGCACCGCTATATACATTATCTCGTCTCGTCATCCCATGAAAGGGGAAGAAGAGTCCAAAATGAGTCCCCAACGTCCTACTAGAACGGAGTGTTGTCATGTTTCATGTTTTCACACGATTAGCACTGGAGCATTTTCTCCATTATGCAAATGATAGTCAGTGCTGCTATCTGCTATTGAAATGACTTTGAACAAGTTCTGCTTTGAGTTGCAGCTTTTTGTGGGGGTTGGGGGAGTGGAGTAAGCGTTCTGGAATTACAACAATTAGTGGCGAACATAATTTGCAGTCTTGCAGTTTAGCAGGTCTACTGTATCTGCTCATAATGCTTCAGTAGACCTATATAAATGATCATTTGACTTTGTCTAATCCCCTCTTGGTTCTCTGGCTTATGAGTGACCTCAATCAATTATTTGCAAGGATTCCCTACCTCCTATTATTGATATAATCTTGGGGTCCTCTTGTACCACTCTATCTATCCAAATCCCCTCTAACCATGAGTCCTCGCTGCCTCACTCTGCTCAATAACCCTTTCATTTAGCCCAATCCCCTCTATCCATGAGTCCTCGCTGCCTCACTCTGCTCAATAACCCTTTCATTTAGCCCAATCCCCTCTAACCATGAGTCCTCGCTGCCTCACTCTGCTCAATAACCCTTTCATTTAGCCCAATCCCCTCTAACCATGAGTCCTCGCTGCCTCACTCTGCTCAATAACCCTTTCATTTAGCCCAATCTCCTCTAACCATGGCTCCTCCTCTCCTCCTGTCTTCCCAGGCTCTGGAGAGTGAGTTTGTGTCGTGCCAGCTGCACCAGTGGATCGACCTGATCTTTGGCTACAAGCAGCAGGGTCCTGAGGCCACCAGGTCTCTCAACGTCTTCTACTACCTGACCTATGAAGGGACCATCAACCTCAGCTCCATCACCGACCCCATGCTCAGAGAGGTGATGTAACACACACACACACACAGAGTTGACGTGACGTTTTTCTGCGTATTATTTGTTATAATATTATATTATTTGTCTTTTCCATCTCTAAAATCCCCCACTGGACATGAATTACTCCACGGTATCACACAGAACCATTAAAGCTCTTAACTTGGATGTTGAATCCAATTCAATTGAAGTCCATTAGCATCAGCAAAAGGTATAATCCTCTGACATTATTGACGCTGTTATTTGTGTTCCATTCAACAGCAGGGCTGTGTGGTAAGTAAGTACGATTCAGTCAAGTTGAGTTGCTGAACCCAGCAGTCTTTCATCTCCAGCACTGGGATCCCACTGAAAGCTATATGAAGTGCTCCACTTTAAGGTCTGAGAAAGCCCTTAAAAATCGGGAGTGTGTTTGTGTTTTTCTCGCTCTGCTTTCATTCATTATTCATCCTCCCTTCACTTGGAACCAACAGGCAGGCAGCCTCTCCCTCTCTCCCCACAGCAGCAACACGGTACACCAATATAGCAATAAACCACGGCTAGCCCGCTAGCTTACAGCGCTAACTCTCTCATTGACACACTAACAAATCTGGGGCATGCGAACAGGGTGCTGACCCCACAACTAGAGTGTGACTTCTCGTCTAAAATGGTGCCACTGAAGTGTAACTCAGGGTGCCAGACATGGCAGCCAGCCACTGAGACAGCCTCATCTGGCCCAGAGGGCACTGTGTGTGTACTGTGTAAACTCTAGCGCCGGAACCATACCGGTATGTTGATACTCGTTAGTATGGGGGTAAGGAAACAAAACACAAAGCGGATTGAACTGGTTTAGAAATCAGCTCTAATGTTGGAAACAAACATCATGATGTCATCCAGAGTCACATGTATTTATTTTCTAAGCTGTAGTACAGTACAATATGTTACATACAGCAGGTTTTTAAAGGATCAAAGAGATTGGTTTGCTTCATTTTTGTCATGGAAAAAATAACCTGATACTGGCTACCGTCCTGGCTCTAATAACCTCCAGAGATAACACAACGAGAGCTGGTCAACATAACCTCCTATATAATGCAATATGTATTTCATTGAAGACACTCTGAAGCCCCAAACAAATGATCCGTAAACAAATATCCTAATTGCTCTGATATCACAATTACTTGTGTTGAATATCATCTCATGACACTATTATGACGTTCAGTTGGAATAAAGTGTATACATTTGAAATGAACAACATTACCCGTTCACCAACCAAAACCAACCTCCCTCAGAACTTTTACTATCAGTGTCCTGGCCAGAAAATCACCATCTTGACATCGGCGTTCAACCAGGACACACAGTAGGGCGATAGTAGTCGTCATTTCCAGCAGTACACTCACTGTGGAACCGTGTTAGAGGTTGATTAGTGTCCGTGAGTGTTCCGCTGAAGGTCAAAGTGACTCAACTGTTCCGTTAGCTAGCTCTGGGACGTTTGTCTCAGGCTAATGTACAAGAGGACCCGTCTTCAGAGTCACCCTCTTCATTCAATTCCCAGCTGACGTTTATAAAGGCGTGTGATGTTGGAAACTTGCTGGGCATAGGTCACCTATATACTTGCCCATACTACAATGTTATGCCATATAGGCATGTGATTATGTGGGGCCACTGGCAAGGCCAATCTTCTTCAGGGGCGCTGGTCCGTATCTGATGAAGTCTCTATATTCTGTACATTTAAAGGACGGAGGAAGACCCCCTCTGCAGCGAGGCTACGGTCATGTGATTTACTCAACCACTTGACAAGCTGTATCTGGATGGAAAACATGCTGTTTTTATGCAAATAAACGCATCACAGTAACCACATAACCGCACTTCGTTTTGAATGAAGGGAAATGAATAACCGAGGATGTCCTTGGCGTGTTGTCTGGTTTGTAGGGGTTGTGCGACAACTCAAGGCAGGTTCCTGTTTGCGTGGGTATGTTTAATTTATACTCGTATTACGTGAAAGCTGTAAAAATGCAGACTGTTCCCGTCTGTGTATTGTCACTGGTGTGCGACGGCCGTGAGATTTTCCATAATCACAGACAAAGGACAGCGTGAGATGGAGAGAGAGGGCGGGGGGGGGGGGGAGAGGGCAGGAGAGGGAGAGAGGGCAGGAGAGGGAGAGAGGGCAGGAGAGGGAGAGAGGGCAGGAGAGGGAGAGAGGGCAGGAGAGGGAGAGAGGGCAGGAGAGGGAGAGGGCGAGAGAGGGCAGGAGAGGGAGAGAGCGAGAGATGGCAGGAGAGGGAGAGAGCGAGAGAGGGCAGGAGAGGGAGAGAGCGAGAGAGGGCAGGAGAGGGAGAGAGCGAGAGAGGGCAGGAGAGGGAGAGAGCGAGAGAGGGCAGGAGAGGGAGAGAGCGAGAGAGGGCAGGAGAGGGAGAGGGCAGGAGAGGGAGAGAGCGAGAGAGGGAGAGAGCGAGAGAGGGCAGGAGAGGGAGAGAGCGAGAGAGGGCAGGAGAGGGAGAGAGCGAGAGATGGCAGGAGAGGGAGGGAGGGAGCGAGAGAGGGCAGGAGAGGGAGGGAGCGAGAGAGGGGAGGGAGGGAGCGAGAGAGGGCAGGAGAGGGAGGGAGCGAGAGAGGGCAGGAGAGGGAGGGAGCGAGAGAGGGCAGGAGAGGGAGGGAGCGAGAGGGCGGACAGGAGGGAGCGAGAGAGAGGGAGGACAGGAGAGAGAGAGCGAGAGAGAGGGAGGACAGGAGAGAGGGGGAGGACAGGAGAGAGAGGGGGAGGACAGGAGAGAGAGAGAGGGAGGACAGGAGAGAGAGAGAGAGGGAGGACAGGAGAGAGAGAGAGGGAGGACAGGAGAGAGAGAGGGGGAGGACAGGAGAGAGAGAGGGGGAGGACAGGAGAGAGAGAGGGGGAGGACAGGAGAGAGAGGGGGAGGACAGGAGAGAGAGAGGGGGAGGACAGGAGAGAGTGAGAGGGAGGACAGGAGAGAGTGAGAGAGAGGGAGGACAGGAGAGAGAGAGGGGGAGGACAGGAGAGAGAGAGAGGGAGGACAGGAGAGAGAGAGAGAGGGAGGACAGGAGAGAGAGAGAGAGTGAGGACAGGAGAGAGAGAGAGAGGGAGGACAGGAGAGAGAGAGAGAGAGAGAGAGAGGGAGGACAGGAGAGAGAGAGAGGGAGGACAGGAGAGAGAGAGAGAGGGAGGACAGGAGAGAGAGAGGGAGGAGAGAGAGAGAGAGGGAGGAGAGAGAGAGAGATGGAGGAGAGAGAGTGGGAGAGAGAGAGAGGGAGGACGGGAGAGAGAGAGAGAGAGAGGGAGGACAGGAGAGCGAGAGAGAGAGAGAGAGAGGTTAGGACAGGAAAGAGAGAGAGGAAGGACAGGAGAGAGAGAGGGAGAGGGAGGACAGGAGAGAGAGAGGGAGAGGGAGGACAGGAGAGGGAGAGGGAGGACAGGAGAGGGAGAGGGAGGACAGGAGAGAGAGAGAGAGTGAGGACAGGAGAGAGAGAGAGAGTGAGGACAGGAGAGAGAGAGAGCGGGAGGACAGGAGAGAGAGAGAGCGGGAGGACAGGAGAGAGAGAGGGAGGAGAGAAAGAGAGAGATGGAGGAGAGAGAGAGAGAGAGAGAGAGAGAGAGAGAGAGGGAGGACGGGAGAGAGAGAGAGAGAGGGGGAGGACAGGAGAGCGCGAGAGAGAGAGAGAGAGGTTAGGACAGGAAAGAGAGAGAGGGAGGACAGGAGAGAGAGAGGGAGAGGGAGGACAGGAGAGAGAGAGGGAGAGGGAGGACAGGAAAGAGAGAGGGAGAGGGAGGACAGGAGAGAGAGAGAGAGGGAGGAGAGAGAGGGAGGAGAGAGAGAGGGAGGACAGGAGAGAGAGAGGGAGGACAGGAGAGAGAGAGGGAGAGGGAGGACAGGAGAGAGAGAGGGAGAGGGAGGACAGGAGAGAGAGAGAGCTGGAGAGGGAGGACAGGAGAGAGAGAGAGGGAGGACAGGAGAGAGGGAGAGGGAGGACAGGAGAGAGAGAGAGGGAGGACAGGAGAGAGGGAGAGGGAGGACAGGAGAGAGAGAGGGGGAGGGAGGACAGGAGAGAGAGAGAGAGGGAGGACAGGAGAGAGAGAGAGAGGGAGGACAGGAGAGGGAGGACAGGAGAGAGAGAGAGGGAGGACAGGAGAGAGAGAGAGAGAGAGTGAGAGGGAGGACAGGAGAGAGAGTGAGAGGGAGGACAGGAGAGAGAGAGGGAGGACAGGAGAGAGAGAGGGAGGACAGGAGAGAGGGAGGACAGGAGAGAGCGAGAGAGAGGGAGGACAGGAGAGAGAGAGAGGGAGGACAGGAGAGAGCGAGAGAGAGGGAGGACAGGAGAGAGCGAGAAAGAGAGGGAGGACAGGAGAGAGAGAGAGAAAGAGAGGGAGGACAGGAGAGAGAAAGAGAGGGAGGAAAGGAGAGAGAGAGGGAGGACAGGAGAGAGAGAGGGAGAGAGAGAGATAGGGAGGACAGGAGAGAGAGAGAGAGAGAGAGAGAGAGAGAGAGAGAGAGAGAGGTTAGGACAGGAAAGAGAGAGAGGAAGGACAGGAGAGAGAGAGGGAGAGGGAGGACAGGAGAGAGAGAGGGAGAGGGAGGACAGGAGAGGGAGAGGGAGGACAGGAGAGGGAGAGGGAGGACAGGAGAGGGAGAGAGAGTGAGGACAGGAGAGAGAGAGAGCGGGAGGACAGGAGAGAGCGGGAGGACAGGAGAGAGAGAGAGAGGGAGGACAGGAGAGAGAGAGGGAGGAGAGAAAGAGAGAGATGGAGGAGAGAGAGAGAGAGGGAGAGGGAGGACAGGAGAGGGAGAGGGAGGACAGGAGAGAGAGAGGGAGAGGGAGGACAGGAAAGAGAGAGGGAGAGGGAGGACAGGAGAGATAGGGAGGACAGGAGAGAGAGAGAGAGGGAGGAGAGAGAGGGAGGACAGGAGAGAGAGAGGGAGGACAGGAGAGAGAGAGGGAGGACAGGAGAGAGAGAGGGAGAGGGAGGACAGGAGAGAGAGAGGGAGAGGGAGGACAGGAGAGAGAGAGAGCTGGAGAGGGAGGACAGGAGAGAGAGAGAGGGAGGACAGGAGAGAGGGAGAGGGAGGACAGGAGAGAGAGAGAGGGAGGACAGGAGAGAGGGAGAGGGAGGACAGGAGAGAGAGAGGGGGAGGGAGGACAGGAGAGAGAGAGAGAGGGAGGACAGGAGAGAGAGAGAGAGGGAGGACAGGAGAGAGAGAGAGGGAGGACAGGAGAGAGAGAGAGAGAGGGAGGAAAGGAGAGAGAGAGAGAGGGAGGACAGGAGAGAGAGAGGGAGAGAGAGAGATAGGGAGGACAGGAGAGAGAGAGAGAGAGGAGGACAGGAGAGAGAGAGAGAGAGAGAGAGATAGAGAGAGGACAGGAGAGAGAGAGGGAGGAGAGAAAGAGAGAGATGGAGGAGAGAGAGAGAGAGAGGGAGGACGGGAGAGAGAGAGAGAGAGGGGGAGGACAGGAAAGAGAGAGAGGGAGGACAGGAGAGGGAGAGGGAGGACAGGAGAGAGAGAGGGAGAGGGAGGACAGGAAAGAGAGAGGGAGAGGGAGGACAGGAGAGAGAGAGAGAGGGAGGAGAGAGAGGGAGGAGAGAGAGAGGGAGGACAGGAGAGAGAGAGGGAGGACAGGAGAGAGAGAGGGAGAGGGAGGACAGGAGAGAGAGAGGGAGAGGGAGGACAGGAGAGAGAGAGAGCTGGAGAGGGAGGACAGGAGAGAGAGAGAGGGAGGACAGGAGAGAGGGAGAGGGAGGACAGGAGAGAGAGAGAGGGAGGACAGGAGAGAGGGAGAGGGAGGACAGGAGAGAGGGAGAGGGAGGACAGGAGAGAGAGAGGGGGAGGGAGGACAGGAGAGAGCGAGAAAGAGAGGGAGGACAGGAGAGAGAGAGAGAAAGAGAGGGAGGACAGGAGAGAGAGAAAGAGAGGGAGGAAAGGAGAGAGAGAGAGAGGGAGGACAGGAGAGAGAGAGGGAGAGAGAGAGATAGGGAGGACAGGAGAGAGAGAGGGAGAGAGGGAGAGAGAGAGAGAGAGAGAGAGAGAGAGAGAGAGAGAGAGAGAGAGAGAGAGAGAGAGAGAGAGAGAGAGAGAGAGAGAGAGAGAGAGAGAGAGAGAGAGAGAGAGAGAGAGAGAGAGAGAGAGAGAGAGAGAGAGAGAGAGAGAGAGAGAGAGAGAGAGAGAGAGAGAGAGAGAGAGAGAGAGAGAGAGAGAGAGAGAGGGAGGACAGGAGAGAGAGAGGGAGGACAGGAGAGAGAGAGGGAGGACAGGAGAGAGAGAGAGAGAGAGAGGGAGGACAGGAGAGAGAGAGAGAGGGAGGACAGGAGAGAGAGAGAGAGGGAGGACAGGAGAGAGAGAGAGAGACGGCAGGAGAGAGAGAGACGGCAGGAGAGAGAGACGGCAGGAGAGGGAGAGAGAGAGAGGGCAGGAGAGGGAGAGAGAGAGGGCAGGAGACGGAGGACAGGAGAGAGCGATAGAGAGGGAGGACAGGAGAGAGAGAGAGAGGGAGGACAGAAGAGAGAGGATAGGGAGGACAGAAGAGGGAGGACAGAAGAGAGAGGACAGGAGAGAGAGAGAGGGAGAGAGAGGGCAGGAGAGAGATAGGGAGGGCAGGAGAGAGAGAGAGGGAGGGCAGGAGAGAGAGAGAGGGAGGGCAGGAGAGAGAGAGAGAGAGAGGGCAGGAGAGAGAGAGAGAGGGCAGGAGAGAGAGAGAGGGCAGGAGAGAGAGAGAGGGCAGGAGAGAGAGAGAGGGCAGGAGAGAGAGAGAGGGCAGGAGAGAGAGAGAGGGCAGGAGAGAGAGAGGGCAGGAGAGAGAGAGAGGGCAGGAGAGAGAGAGAGGGCAGGAGAGAGAGAGAGGGCAGGAGAGAGAGAGGGGGCAGGAGAGAGAGAGAGAGGTTGGCAGGAGAGAGAGAGAGAGAGAGGGGGCAGGAGAGAGAGAGAGAGGGGGCAGGAGAGAGAGAGAGAGGGCAGGAGTGAGAGAGAGAGAGAGGGCAGGAGAGAGAGGGCAGGAGAGAGAGAGAGAGGGCAAGAGAGAGAGGGCAGGAGAGCGAGAGAGAGGGCAGGAGAGCGAGAGAGAGGGCAGGAGAGAGAGAGAGAGGGCAGGAGAGAGAGAGAGAGGGCAGGAGAGAGAGAGAGGGCAGGAGGGAGAGAGAGAGAGAGGACAGGAGAGAGAGAGAGAGCGAGGGCAGGAGAGAGAGAGAGGGCAGGAGAGAGAGAGAGAGAGAGGGCAGGAGAGAGAGAGAGAGAGAGGGCAGGAGAGAGAGAGAGAGAGGGCAGGAGAGAGAGGGCAAGGGAGAGAGAGAGCAAGAGGGAGAGGGAGGGCAGGAGACAGAGAGAGATAGGGCAATAGAAGGGGAACCTCTGTACCAGTACTCTCTGTCCCAGTGCAGTAAAAAGTGGTAGTCTTAATGTGGCATTAGTCAACACAGAGAAGAGGAAGTGGAAGAAGAGAGCTGATGTTCTCTCGCTGATGGAGGGAGAGCATGACCAGGAAGCAGTCCCCTTCTGGGAAAACATGGCAACGGTCTCCGCAGCGTTCCCTAATCTGCCTTGAGACATTCCAAACGCTCAGCTAGAACCCACCCCCTCCTCTACCCCATTCCACCCTCCACTCTACCATGGCTTGGCCTGTGTAGATTGTAGGCCTCTGGGGCAGGGTGCCTCTCTTCCAGCTGTCCCTCCCTACCCTTTCCCTCACTACCCTTTCCCTCACTACCCTGTCCCTCTTTACCCTGTCCCTCCCTCTCCTGTCCCTCTCTCTCCTGTCCCTTCCTACCCTTTCCCTCACTACCCTGTCCCTCCCTACCCTGTCCCTCCCTACCCTGTCCCTCCCTACCCTGTACCTCCCTACCCTGTCCCTCCCTACCCTGTCCCTCCCTACCCTGTTCCTCCCTACCCTGTCCCTCCATAACCTGTCCCTCCATAACCTGTCCCTCTCTCTCCTGTCCCTCCCTCCCTACCCTGTCCCTTCCCCTCCTCCATTGCCTGTTCTGACACAAACCAGCCCCGAAAGGCCTAGCCCAGACCTGGACCAGACCAGACCACACCAGGACCACGGCTGAAACAGTTGTCACTCCATAGTGGCGGTCTCCCTTGGTGCTACCCCCCTCCATCCCAACCTCCACCCCCCTTGGCCCCTGGCCCTGACACGGCCCAGACTAGCAACCCATTTCCGCCGCCTCCAAAGGCCTGCTTCCTCACAAACACTGAGGGGCTGAGGCTGGCTACGGCTCGGGGCTGGAGACGCACTGCTGGTGTATTTGACTAAGTAAAACTAACGCCGGGGTTCAGTCGTGTGTGTGGAGAAACCTCCCCAGCTGATTGGACTCAGGGAGGAGGGTGACAACAAACTCTTTCTTAGACTCACTCACTTTCCTCCCTCTCTTCATTCATGTGTATGTGTGTTCATGCAATACACCTCCAATCTCTCTCTCTCTCTCTCTCGCTCTCTCTCTCTCTCTCTCTCTCTTCAATCGTTCTCTCTTTCGCTCACACACACACACACTTTATCTGCTCTCTCTCTGATGGCACCATGCTGTGCGGGGTGTGGATTTATTCATTCTCCTGATCATCAGAGCAGCTCCAAGGTAAATAGTGGGTGTCAGAGATCCAATTTACCGTCCGGTTGTATTAACCATGCACCATGCCTCTGGCCATGCCTGGGTAATGGGCCTCTAGCAGGGGAAATGACCGACCACAGCCCCCCTCTCCCCACTGGTCCTGGTAATGAATCTGCATGCGTGGGTGGGTAGGTGGTGGGCTCAAGCACATCTGGATGGGAATGAGGTGATAAATCAGCGTTTGCCCTCGGTGCCCGCCATGCGATGCTCCAGTCACTGAGCATGAAGGGCAGCTGAATGGCAGGGGAGGAGGAGGTACGGAGCGTGTTCTGTTGTCCTCTATAGAGGCCGCAGGGAGAGACCATACTGTACACACAGTCCAGTTCACGATCTGATGGAAGTGGACTGTATCATCGTATACAAGAGATTTTATCATATTTTTGGTTGTTAAAATGTGATATCGGAGAAATGTTTATATATATATATATATATATAAAAGGATGATTTGGTATTTAATATGTATAGTATAATATAGGGATATATATGGTAAAGCTCTTGCCAAATGTATTTTGGATGAACACGACAGACCACAGCTAATTACACCGGCACAGATGTTCATAGTGGTCCTGATGGACTACCCCTCACACCCCAGGCTCACACACTTTGATCAATCACCTCCATTTAATCCTCCTGCTGGACCTGTGCCAAGCTACTAGGCTAGCTAGAGCTAGCGGCTGCAAACACCACTCACATTCACGCCGCGGACAAATACTGAAAGGGGTTCTTAATTGTGTCATCAACATTTCTATGCAAGTCTGAAATCGTCTTGTAAAAGTCCTCATCAAACAGTGATGCTGTGAAGACATTGGGTTAGCTAGCTAGCGCTTATTGCCATCTTGCCCTGACTCCCATTCCAGTGATGTAATGACTTGGGCTTTTCCTAGAACCCCTACATGCTTTCTCTGGTATTTCAAGATCCTCTTAGTGACTGTAGGACTGTGTCCCAAATGGAACCCTATTCTCAAATGGCACGCTACACAGTGCACTCCTTTTGACCAGGGCCCTATGTAGGGAATAGTGTACTATTTGGAATACACCCTAGATCATCTGTTTGTAATCGATGGCCCAGTCTAATGGTCCCAGGAGTGGATTTACACTAAATAAAGAGGGAGGGACAGATCCCATTGTTCTCCTCAGCTGTGAGAGGAGTGGGGGATCAAAGCTTGAATGGCAGAGAAAAGAAGGGTGGGGGAGAGAAAGGGAGAGCGAAGGAAAGAGAGGGGGAGGTAAGAGGCAGGGAGACAGACTGGGAGAGAGCGAGAGGGAGAGGGAGGGAGAGAGAGGGAACCAAAGCCCTGGGTTTTCTGACGCTCACATATCAACTGGCGTCGGTGGAGGCCTTGAGTCTAGGCCGGGAGATTTTCTCATACCTGTTAGAGATTAGGACCATCTTTTTTGTTTTTACTACACTGGGATCCTCCACAAAGGAAGGTAGGATGGCAGGCAGAGGCTGGAGTATAGGTCTGATCTGAAATGACTTCCACTTCCCTATGTAGTGACTTCTGACCAGAGTACAAATAGGGGTCTGGTCAAAAAAAAGTGCACTACATAGGAAATAGGGTGCCATTTCACATGAATCCCACGTATTAGTATACAGTAAGTATAGTCTGAGTCTATGGGCTTAACTGAGGCTTAACTCTCTTTTTCTTTCTTTCTCTCTCTCTCTCTCTAGTCTCTCTCTCTCTAGTCTCTCTCTCTCTCTCTCTCTCTCTCTCTCTCTAGTCTCTCTCTCTCTCTAGTCTCTCTCTCTCTCTCTAGTCTCTGTCTCTCTAGTCTCTGTCTCTCTAGTCTCTGTCTCTCTAGTCTCTGTCTCTCTAGTCTCTCTCTCTCTCTAGTGTCTCTCTCTCTCTAGTGTCTCTCTCTCTAGTCTCTCTCTCTCTCTCTCTCTAGTCCCTCTCTCTAGTCTCTCTAGTCTCTCTCTAGGTCTCTCTGTCTCTCTATTGTCTCTCTCTCTAGTCTTTCTCTTTCTCTCTCTCTCTTTCTCTCTCTAGTCTCTCTAGTCTATGTATCTCTTGTCTCTCTCTCTCTAGTCTCTCTCTCTAGTCTCTCTCTCTAGTCTCTCTCCCTCTCTCTCTCTAGTCTCTCTCCCTCTCTCTCTCTCTCTAGTCTCTCTCCCTCTCTCTCTCTCTCTCTCTCTCTCTCTCTCTAGTCTCTCTCTAGTCTCTCTCGTCTCTGGTTAGTTTCAGACAATAGGGATAAGCAGTGCCGTTCACAGCAACGTTTTCTCATGGAAATCCCATCTGCAGTCAGTACAGGCCTTCTCAATGAGATCACTCCCAGAGTCCAGGCCAACCCCCGGCTCAGACTCAACCACTGCAGTCTCACATAGTGCTCTTCTCCACACTCACTCTCTCACACGCAGTCACACACAGTCAGATTGCACGGCGCAGCAGTCTCTCACTTAACCTCTCTTTCCTGCCCAACATCTTTCTTTCTGTCCCTCTCTCCGTCTCGCTCTCTCTCTCAATTAAATTTCAATTTAAGGGTCTTTATTGGCATGGGAAACATATATGTTATCATTGCCAAAGCAAGTGGAGTAGGTAATAAACAAAAGTGAAATAAACAGTAAAAAAGTCAAAGGTGAACATTACACTCACAGAAGTTCCAAATGAATAAAGACTTATGTCTATATACAGTGTTGTAACAATGTGCAAATGGTTAAAGTACAAAAGCAAAAATAGATTAACATAATTATGAGTTGTATTTACAATGTATTGGGTTGTATTTACTCTCTCTCTCTCTGTAGCCCCATCTCACCTAGAGTACTCCTACACACACCTACCTCTGTTGCTGTATGTATTCTTTACTGTGTTGTGACCATACACTAGTACATCTCTCTGTCCTCCCAGCCCTGTGTTACCTTGACTCTGTGGGCCCTGATGTTGTCCAGCGCTGAGAGGCGGCGTCTCCTGTGACATTTATGGTCCTATATCTCTTAATTAGCGCCACCTAACCCGCCTGTCTGTCTCTCTCTCTGTTTCTTTCTGTTTCTCTCTCGCTCTCTATCTTGCTCTCTCTCTCGCTCTCTCTTACTCTCTCTCGCTCTCTACTGCTCTCGCTCTCTACTGCTCTCTCTCTCTACTGCTCTCTCTCTCTACTGCTCTCTCTCTACTGCTCTCTCTCTACTGCTCTCTCTCTCTACTGCGCTCTCTCTCTACTGCTCTCTCTCTCTACTGCTCTCTCTCTCTACTGCTCTCTCTACTGCTCTATTTCTCTCTCTCTCTCGCTCTCTCTTACTCTCTCTCGCTCTTTTTCTCTCTTTTTCTCTCTTTCTCTCTCTCTACTGCTCTCTCTCTCTCTCTCTACTGCTCTATTTCTCTCCCTCTCTACCTCTCTCCCTCTCTACTGCTCTCTCTCTCTCTACTGCTCTCTCTCTCTCTACTGCTCTCTCTCTCTCTACTGCTCTCTCTCTCTACTGCTCTATTTCTCTCTCTCTCTACCTCTCTCTACCTCTCTCCCTCTCGCCAGGCTGTGGAGGCACAGATCAGGAGTTTTGGACAGACCCCATGTCAGCTGCTCATCGAGCCACACCCACCAAGGAGCTCCGCCATGCAGGTGGTGAGTCTCGCACACACGTACGCGCGTGCTCACACACAGGCTGACCACCATACCATACCATACCATACCATACCCAATACCGTGCTCAATTCCATACCCAATACAGTGCCCAATACCGTGCCCAATACCATACTCAATACCGACCCATCTCCTCAGTAGTGTAGATAGAACCAGAGACACAATGGAATAGCCTTGACTGTCTCTGACTGCTAGCATGTTAAATGACTCTCTCTGACTGCTAGCATGTTAAATTACTTTCTCTGACTGCTAGCATGTTAAATGACTGTCTCTGACTGCTAGCATGTTAAATGACTGTCTCTGACTGCTAGCATGTTAAATGACTGTCTCTGACTGCTAGCATGTTAAATGACTCTCTCTGACTGCTAGCATGTTAAATGACTGTCTCTGACTGCTAGCATGTTAAATGACTGTCTCTGACTGCTAGCATGTTAAATGACTGTCTCTGACTGCTAGCATGTTAAATGACTGTCTCTGACTGCTAGCATGTTAAATGACTGTCTCTGACTGCTAGCATGTTAAATGACTCACTCTGACTGCTAGCATGTTAAATGACTGTCTCTGACTGCTAGCATGTTAAATGACTGTCTCTGACTGCTAGCATGTTAAATGACTGTCTCTGACTGCTAGCATGTTAAATGACTCTCTCTGACTGCTAGCATGTTAAATGACTGTCTCTGACTGCTAGCATGTTAAATGACTCTCTCTGACTGCTAGCATGTTAAATGACTGTCTCTGACTGCTAGCATGTTAAATGACTTTCTCTGACTGCTAGCATGTTAAATGACTCTCTGACTGCTAGCATGTTAAATGACTCTCTCTGACTGCTAGCATGTTAAATGACTGTCTCTGACTGCTAGCATGTTAAATGACTGTCTCTGACTGCTAGCATGTTAAATGACTTTCTCTGACTGCTAGCATGTTAAATGACTGTCTCTGACTGCTAGCATGTTAAATGACTCTCTCTGACTGCTAGCATGTTAAATGACTGTCTCTGACTGCTAGCATGTTAAATGACTGTCTCTGACTGCTAGCATGTTAAATGACTGTCTCTGACTGCTAGCATGTTAAATGACTGTCTCTGACTGCTAGCATGTTAAATGACTTTCTCTGACTGCTGGCATGTTAAATGACTGTCTCTGCTTTGACTCATACTAGCCCGTCTATAGTCTTTCCTCTCCCCCCCCATCATCCCTCCATCCTAACCCTGGGAAACGTAAGCTCTGATTTTGAACCCATCTCCTCTCGTCCTCGTGAGGGGTGAGGTGTAATTTTGGGTGTAGGGGTGAGGTGTGATTTTGGGTGTAGGGGGGCGGATGAGGGTGAATGGATTAGCACTGTGGAAACATGGTCCTGAGCCAAACTCCCACTCTACACCTTTAGACAGACAGACAAGGGGACTAGGGGAGAACCAGAGGGAGGAGGACCGGCTGGGAACAATGGCCCATAGGTGACAGGCTTTTAAGGGGCAGGAAGAGGGGTGAGGCGGGTGAAGGTGGGGGGGGGGGGGGGGGGGGGCTGTGGATGATGTGCCGACTTGAGCTCCCCAGAGCCCCCATTAGTGGGGTGGCCCTGTGGCGCTGACAGCTGGAGACCATTGGCACACACACACATATACACAAACACACACATATACACAAACACACACATATACACAAACACACACATATACACAAACACACACATATACACAAACACACACATATACACAAACACACACATATACACAAACACACACATATACACACACACACACATATACACACACACACACACATACACAAACAAACACATATACACAAACACACACACATATACACAAACACACACACAAACACACACATATACACAAACACATGCACAAACACATGCACTAACACATACACAAACACACAAACACACACATATACACAAACACATATACAAACACACACATATACACAAACACACACATACACAAACACACACATACACAAACAAACACATACACAAACACACACGCACATAGCGCTGTCCATATGCCACCCATGTTTACCAAACACCCCATTAGCTCCTCACCACATATCCAAATAATGCTATATTCATCCACAGGTTGGGAGTCTAGGGTTTCCCCCAGACCTGGGTGCAAATACTACTTGAATTATTTCAAACACTGTTAGCGTTTGCCTGCCTGGAGTGCTAGGTGGGTGAGGTTTGCTCTTTTTAAGGGAAGATCAGCTTTAATCTTTGCCGATAGAACCCACAATCTATCAAATTAATTGTTTGCATAATTTCTAATCCCCCTAATTTAGATGTTTTATTTCTTTATATTTTCCCCCCTACCATCCCTCCCTGATTAGAGTAAATTTAACGGAAAACAATACTTCTATTTCTATTTTCTCTCACATGACTATAGAAATAACTTTATATATATTCCTAACTTCCTCTCTCTGCAAGTGCTGGACTTTCACACACAGCGACCAATCCTCCATTAATTCTGATCTTAACTCCAACTAAAAGATTTACCCATCTTTTCCAGTATAATGGCATTTTATCATTTCCTTTTGAAATACATCCCTCACTGTGATGTCTTACGAGGATCCTGACTCAAAGCGAGCCACCGATGGACAGTACCTGAAAAGATGTTCTGTTGATTCTGTTTCCTCCCCTTCTAATGTCTTAATGAAATCAGAAATTGACTATCCTGGCCTGGCGTACAGTATACGATTAGTAACAGTATTAACTCTTCCACTCTTACAGTGCAGTACAGTAGGGTGCAGTACAGTAGGGTGCAGGAGGGTGCAGTACAGTAGGGTGCAGGAGGGTGCAGTACAGTAGGGTGCAGGAGGGTGCAGTACAGTAGGGTGCAGTACAGTAGGGTGCAGGGGGGTGCAGTGGAGGAGGGTGCAGTACAGTGCAGTAGGGTGCAGTACAGTGGGGTGCAGTACAGTAGGGTCGTGTGCAGTACAGTAGGGTCGTGTGCAGTACAGTAGGGTCGTGTGCAGTACAGTAGGGTCGTGTGCAGTACAGTAGGGTGCGGTACAGTGCAGTAGGGTGCGGTACAGTACAGTAGGGTGCGGTACAGTAGGGTAGGTTGCAGTAGGGTATGGTACAGTAGGTTACAGTACAGTACATTAGGGTAGGTTGCGGTACATTACAGAAGGGTACAGTGCAGTATGGTACAGTACATTAGGGTACAGTACAGTAGGGTGCAGTACAGTAGGGTGCTGTGCGTACTGTAGGGTGCTGTGCGTACAGTAGGGTGCAGTACAGTACAGTAGGGTGTGGTGCAGTGCAGTACAGTAGGGTGCAGTACAGTACAGTGGGTGCAGTACAGTAGGGTGCAGTACAGTAGGGTGCAGTACAGTAGGGTGCAGTACAGTAGGGTGCAGTACAGTAGGGTGCAGTACAGTACAGTAGGGTGCAGTGCAGTGCAGTGCAGTACAGTAGGGTGCAGTGCAGTACAGTAGGGTGCAGTGCAGTACAGTAGGGTGCAGTACAGTAGGGTGCAGTACAGTACAGTAGGGTGCAGTGCAGTACAGTAGGGTGCAGTGCAGTACAGTAGGGTGCAGTGCAGTACAGTAGGGTCGTGTGCAGTACAGTAGGGTGCGGTACAGTAGGGTAGGTTGCAGTAGGGTATGGTACAGTAGGTTACAGTACAGTACATTAGGGTAGGGTGCGGTACATTACAGTAGGGTACGGTGCAGTATGGTACAGTACATTAGGATACAGTAGGGTATGGTACGGTACAGTAGAGTGCAGTACAGTAGGGTGCTGTGCGTACTGTAGGGTGCTGTGCATACAGTAAGGTGCAGTACAGTAGGGTGCAGTACAGTACAGTAGGGTGTGGTGCAGTGCAGTACAGTAGGGTACAGTAGGGTGCCGTACAATAGGGTACAGTGCAGTACAGTAGGGTACAGTGCAGTACAGTAGGGTGCAGTGCAGTACAGTAGGGTGCAGTACAGTATAGTAAGGTACAGTAGGGTGCAGTACAGTGCAGTAGGGTACAGTAGGGTGCAGTACAGTAGGGTGCAGTACAGTAGGGTACAGTACAGTAGGGTGCAGTACAGTAGGGTGAAGTGCAGTACAGTAGGGTGCAGTGCAGTGCAGAAGGGTGCAGTGCAGTAGGGTACAGTACAGTAGGGTGCAGTGCAGTACAGTAGGGTGCAATATAGTAGGGTGCAGTGCAGTACAGTGAGGTACAGTAAGAGCTGCTGAGATGAGAAGGGAGCAGTAGAATAACGAGGGGAGAAATGGGGAGACACTTTCCTAGACAAATAAACGCTAGGTGGTTGAGCAGGACCTCAATTCCCTGTGGTGAGACACACGTACGTACGGAAATCCATTGGAAACTCGACCCCAGTACTGGAGCAGGAGGGCATATGAGTCCATCCTTTCAAGTGGTTAAAGGTGTCTTGTATGTAATTGTTTGGCCTCTCCGGTGGTGGTAGGTGGGCCTGGTGTGTTTGGACAGGTTTGACGTGTCCTAGACAGACTGATGTTCAGTGCCTTCCTCTTTCCATTCACACCAGCAGCAGATAAGGGACTTCTTTCTTTCTCTCTCTGTCCTTTCTTTAACTTGCACTCGCAATTTCTCTCCCTCTCTCTTTCTCTCTTCCCTTGTGCTCTCTCTCGCTCTCTCACTCCCTCTTCCTCTCTCTTTCTCTCTCTCTTTGACTCACCCCCATGAATCTTTTTACACCTCTCTTTGATGTGTCCTTCTCCACGTTTGTTTTCCTTCCCTCCCCCTGTCTGAGTGTGGTGTCAGACTCTGGTCCTGACATGTCCCCCTGTCTGAGTGTAGTGTCAGACTCTGGTCCTGACATGTCCCCCTGTCTGAGTGTAGTGTGGTGTCAGACTCTAGTCCTGACATGTCCCCCTGTCTGAGTGTAGTGTGGTGTCAGACTCTGGTCCTGACATGTCCCCCTGTCTGAGTGTGGTGTCAGACTCTGGTCCTGACATGTCCCCCTGTCTGAGTGTAGTGTCAGACTCTGGTCCTGACATGTCCCCCTGTCTGAGTGTAGTGCGGTGTCAGAATCCTATCATGTCCCCCTGTCTGAGTGTAGTGTGGTGTCAGACTCTGGTCCTGGCATGTCCCCCTGTCTGAGTGTGGTGTCAGACTCTGGTCCTGACATGTCCCCCTGTCTGAGTGTAGTGTGGTGTCAGACTCTGGTCCTGGCATGTCCCCCTGTCTGAGTGTAGTGTGGTGTCAGACTCTGGTCCTGACATGTCCCCCTGTTTGAGTGTAGTGTGATGTCAGACTCGGGTCCTGGCATGTCCCCCTGTCTGAGTGTAGTGTGGTGTCAGACTCTGGTCCTGACATGTCCCCCTGTCTGAGTGTAGTGTGGTGTCAGACTCTGGTCCTGGCATGTCCCCCTGTCTGAGTTGTCAGAGTATTCTAGTAGCCTGTTAAAACAACAGAGATTTACCTCAGTGTGCCTCTGACATTAAGCATGTATAGTATGTTCCCCAGCTCACTACAATCATCCTGCAAATGACTCATCAGTCTGAACAAATGGCACCCTATTTCATGTGGAGTGCACTTTTATTGACCAGAACCCTGATCAGAAGGAGTGCACTATGTAGAGGGAATAGGGTGCCATTTGGGACGCAAGATGAATAATGTGTGTGTGAGCCAAGCCAGTAAAAACAACTCTTATCAGTAGAAGTGAACTCACATGGTTTAAAGTGAGTGTCTTGACGAAGCTTGGCAGGAACAAATGTCAATTCTTATATGAAGATAAATACAAAATGGGACTTTTATTTGACCGTTTGTGGCGACTGATTGTTACCAATGATAAAAGTATCAAGTTCACTTCTGACCATTGTCATGTTAATGCGAATTTCCTGAAGAGACCTGAGCAAAGTCTGAGAATTTTGAGGAAGAATGTTGACTTTTCTCATTGTGAAAAGATAGATAAATAATGTCTGGCATGTACACGAGTCCTTATATTTAGAGGTTCAGTCCAAGTAACTGCTAGTAGACTCTTGATTCATCACAGATGGTGTAGAATGTCAGACTTGAGGAGGACTCCAGTACCCAGCAGCCCTCACTGACAGGTTATTAATGGTGCCACATTTGATGAGGCATTACCATAGAGATAGATAGAGCACTATAGATGGCTATAACCAATCACAGACGCCATAATGTAACGCAGATACAAAGATGAGTCCTCTATCTATCTGTATGGGCATTACAGAGACTTTTAATAGAGTGTTAGGGGGGAGCACTGTAACAACGTTAACATGGGGAGTTCCACAGAGGCGTTTTTCTCACACACACACACATACACACACACACACTATACCAATCCTGTGGATTTTCCTCCTCTTACGTTTTGTCTATTTGTTTGTTTGTCTTCCGTTTTAATGCTGAGACTTGTTGGTTCTTCCTTAGTAATTGACACAAACTTTGTCTTTAAGAAATAGTTTTCTAGTGTCTGTTTTTCTTGCCCTGACTTCTAATCGATGTTGTCATGTGAATAATGGTACTCTGTTTTTAGTACCTCAGCTTCTCTCCAGCTGGCCTCCTTCCCTTTCTGTAGCTTGGCCTCTGAGTGCTGCAACTCCATGCTAGCTTCCCAGCTAACTTTCTCTCTGTCCCTCTCCTCCCTTCCCCCCTCTCTCTTTCACTCTCTTTTCTGCGTGCTGCTGCTGCTCCTGCTGTTCCCTCTTCTCCTCCGCTGCTCCATCCCTTGTTCGCTCCTGCTCTTCGTCTATCCATCCTCCTCTCCCTCCTTCCGTCCATCCGTCCGTTGATCTGTCCATCACCACCAGTATGTCCTCCTGCAGAGCCCGTTGATGTTCACGGAGCAGATGCAGCAGGATGTCATCATGGTGTTGAAGTTCCCCAGCAACTCTCCCGTGGCCCACGTGGCCGCCAACACCCAGCCGGGCCTCGCCGCGCCCGCCATCATCACCGTCACCGCCAACCGCCTCTTCGCCGTCAACAAGTGGCACGGCCTGGCCGGTAAGAGGGGGATTGTAGGAAGTGGAGGCTAAAGTAGGATTATCTTGTAGAGGTCAGCAGGATTTTAAAAAAAAATGTAACCTTTATTTAACTAGGCAAGTCAGTTAAGAACAAATTCTTGTTTTACAATGGCGGCCTACCCCTGCCAAACCCTCCCCTAACTCGGATGACGCCGGGCCAATTGTGCGCCGCGCTATGGCTTGAAATGTACATTTAACCAATTCATTGAAATTCAACTCATATGTAGGATATGAGATATCAAGGATGTAAATGTTTTTATCATAAGTCTGATTTCATGTAGCACGTCAAGGACCGGTACACAGAGTAGAGAGTTTTGGAGCACACAGTTGAGGACTACACGTTTATCAACACACAGTATCGTATCCAAAGGCCTTCAGTCAGTATTTCTCTGTGTATCTCAACGAGAGCAGCCAATGGGCTTGTCTCTCATCTTCCCAGGACAGGACGTTGATTTCTGAGACAGTTGAGCGGTCCTCCTAAAAGGCAGGATCAAATGTGACACGTGCACTCTGCCAGCGTTAGGTTTCCCTTCCTCTTTGATGCATCAAGACCTCACTCCTCATGGTTTATTTATTAAACATCAACCCTGCTGTGGAATAACAGGGAAGGGGATATGGGATGAAGTCTGACGTTATGAAACTCAAAGACAATGAAGATTTGTAGATCTCCTTGAATTTGGAGCATTTTGTTTTGATGAGTGGATTTCATGTGATATTGTTTGTGGTTAGATCTTGAATTGTTATATTAGTGTTATTTTAACTTGTTTGTGGTACAAATCTGTATTATTAGAGGATGTTCAGATGTAAGGATTCACGATATTCTGTTATAAACTTGTTTATGTATTACTATGTATTATCAGAGTCTATTTGGAGCCACAGAAAACAGTTTTACATCTAAATGTGACTCTTTGGTAGAGCACTCTGGGGGACAATAGGCTTTGAGTGTGGCAAATTACATTTTAGCATCGCCCATATGGAACAGAAGCCAAAGTACTCCACAGGGCCAAATCACTGATATTAAACCCATCCTTCTTTCTGCATCCCACTCATTCCTTCCTCCCACACCTCTCTTTTCGTCTCTCTGTCTTTCTGTCCCAGGTCATCAAGGCTCCTCTGTGCAGGACCAGCAGTACCAACTTCCCGTGGAAATAGACCCCCTGATAGGTATGCCACTTGTCTGTGTGTTTGTATGTCGGTGTGTGTGCTCAAACGTGTGTGTGTGTGTGTCTCTCTGTCTGTCTGTGTGTGTGTGTGTGTGTGTGTGTGTGTGTGTGTGTGTGTGTGTGTGTGTGTGTGTGTGTGTCTCTGGGATTCATTGTGATGGCCCAAGGCAGTGTCCCTGGCCAGTAGCTTGCTGTTGTTTCCCAGCCCCTGCCCACCAACAGCCCCCCCCCCCCCCCTCCCCCGTCCTCTCATCCCCTGAAATAAATCCTCCACTCTGCTCTCTCTTCTGCTAAACCATTTGCATGCAAATTGGAATGCAATGAGCTGTGGCCTGGACTGGTATTTCATCATCAACCTCTCCCCCTCTCCTCTATCTCTCTCTCTCTCCATCTCTCTCTTTCTCTCTCACACAGTTTTTCTTACTCTCTCTCTGGTTTAATTTGAGCGGGGGAAAGGATCTGTGTCAGTATAAATGAATATGAATGCGGTAATAATGTGTGATTGAGAATGTGCGGCGGGCGGATGTCAGGACAATATGGGCGCCTCTCATCACTCACGACTTGTTGATGAGGAGGCGAGCAGAGCAGCGGAGCATTAGTGATGTATAGGATACACTGTCTGGGATAGAGTGGTCAGAGACAGAGCTCTAGTAATGTATAGGATACACTGTCTGGGGGAGAGTGGTCAGAGACAGAGCTCTAGTGATGTATAGGATACACTGTCTGGGAGAGAGTGGTCAGAGACAGAGCTCTAGTGATGTATAGGATACACTGTCTGGGAGAGAGTGGTCAGAGACAGAGCTCTAGTAATGTATAGGATACACTGTCTGGGAGAGAGTGGTCAGAGACAGAGCTCTAGTAATGTATAGGATACACTGTCTGGGAGAGAGTGGTCAGAGACAGAGCTCTAGTAATGTATAGGATACACTGTCTGGGAGAGAGTGGTCTGAGGCAGAGCTCTAGTAATGTATAGGATACACTGTCTGGGAGAGAGTGGTCTGAGGCAGAGCACTTTCGCTCTCTCCTTTATTGTTCTCTCTCTCCTCTTGTTTTCTCTCATTCTTCCTCTCTCTGTTGCTCTCTGGTTGCTCTCTTGCAAATGTTCTCTCTCCTTTTCTTCTCTCTTTCTCTGTCTCGTTCTCTCTCTCGTCCAAACACACGTTTCCTCTAACGGCTGTCTAGTTAAAATGTCATTCCCAGCAGCTCATCTCCATCCAGATCCATTTCTCCCCTTTTATGACCCTCCTCTTTATATACTGTGTGTGTGTCATATCAAATCAAATTTGATTTGCTTTGTAACCAACAGGTCTAGACTAACAGTGATATTCTTACTTACGTGTCATTCCCAACAATGCAGAGAGAAATAAAATAGAGAAATAATAGAAAAATGCCGATACCAATTAATCGGCCAATCTTTATTTATTTATTTGTAATAATGACAATTACAACAATACTGAATGAACACTTATTTTAACTTAATAGAATACATCAATAAAAATCCATTTATCCTCTAATAAATAATGAAACGTTCAATTTGGTTTAAATAATGCAAAAACAAAGTGTTGGAAAAGAAAGTAGAAGTGCAATATGTGCCATGAAAAAAAGCTAACGTTTAAATTCCTTGCTCAGAACATGAGAACATATGAAAGCTGGTGGTTCCTTTTAACATGAGACTTTAATATTCCCAGGTAAGAAGTTTTAGGTTGTAGTTATTATCGGAATTATAGGACTATTTCTCTCTATACCATTTGTATTTCATATACCTTTGACTATTGGATGTTCTTATAGGCACTTTAGTATTGCCAGTGTAACAGTATAGCTTCCGTCCCTCTCCTCGCTCCTATCTGGGCTCGAACCAGGAACACATCGACAACAGCCACCCTCGAAGCAGCGTTACCCATGCAGAGCAAGGGGAACAACTACTCCAAGTCTCAGAGCGAGTGACGTTTGAAACGCTATTAGCGCGCACCCCGCTAACTAGCTAGCCATTTCACATCGGTTACACCAGCCTAATCTCGGGAGTTGATAGGCTTGAAGTCATAAACAGCTCAATGCTGTGAAGAGCTGCTGGCAAACGCACGAAAGTGCTGTTTGAATGAATTCTTACGAGCCTGCTGCTGCCTACCATCGCTCAGTCACACTGCTCTATCAAATATCAAATCATAGACTTAGTTATAACATAATAACACAGAAATACGAGCCTTTCGTCATTAATATGGTCGAATCCGGAAACTACAGTGCCTTGCGAAATTATTCGGCCCCCTTGAACTTTGCGACCTTTTGCCACATTTCAGGCTTCAAACATAAAGATATAAAACTGTATTTTTTTGTGAAGAATCAACAACAAGTGGGACACAATCATGAAGTGGAACGACATTTATTGGATATTTCAAACTTTTTTAACAAATCAAAAACTGAAAAATTGGGCGTGCAAAATTATTCAGCCCCTTTACTTTCAGTGCAGCAAACTCTCTCCAGAAGTTCAGTGAGGATCTCTGAATGATCCAATGTTGACCTAAATGACTAATGATGATAAATACAATCCACCTGTGTGTAATCAAGTCTCCGTATAAATGCACCTGCACTGTGATAGTCTCAGAGGTCCGTCAAAAGCGCAGAGAGCATCATGAAGAACAAGGAACACACCAGGCAGGTCCGAGATACTGTTGTGAAGAAGTTTAAAGCCGGATTTGGATACAAAAAGATTTCCCAAGCTTTAAACATCCCAAGGAGCACTGTGCAAGCGATAATATTGAAATGGAAGGAGTATCAGACCACTGCAAATCTACCAAGACCTGGCCGTCCCTCTAAACATTCAGCTCAAACAAGGAGAAGACTGATCAGAGATGCAGCCAAGAGGCCCATGATCACTCTGGATGAACTGCAGAGATCTACAGCTGAGGTGGGAGACTCTGTCCATAGGACAACAATCAGTCGTATATTGCACAAATCTGGCCTTTATGGAAGAGTGGCAAGAAGAAAGCCATTTCTTAAAGATATCCATAAAAAGTGTCGTTTAAAGTTTGCCACAAGCCACCTGGGAGACACACCAAACATGTGGAAGAAGGTGCTCTGGTCAGATGAAACCAAAATTGAACTTTTTGGCAACAATGCAAAACGTTATGTTTGGCGTAAAAGCAACACAGCTCATCACCCTGAACACACCATGCCCACTGTCAAACATGGTGGTGGCAGCATCATGGTTTGGGCCTGCTTTTCTTCAGCAGGGACAGGGAAGATGGTTAAAATTGATGGGAAGATGGATGGAGCCAAATACAGGACCATTCTGGAAGAAAACCTGATGGAGTCTGCAAAAGACCTGAGACTGGGACAGAGATTTGTCTTCCAACAAGACAATGATCCAAAACATAAAGCAAAATCTACAATGGAATGGTTCAAAAATAAACATATCCAGGTGTTAAAATGGCCAAGTCAAAGTCCAGACCTGAATCCAATCGAGAATCTGTGGAAAGAACTGAAAACTGCTGTTCACAAATGCTCTCCATCCAACCTCACTGAGCTCGAGCTGTTTTGCAAGGAGGAATGGGAAAAAATGTCAGTCTCTCGATGTGCAAAACTGATAGAGACATACCCCAAGCGACTTACAGCTGTAATCGCAGCAAAAGGTGGCGCTACAAAGTATTAACTTAAGGGGGCTGAATAATTTTGCACGCCCAATTTTTCAGTTTTTGATTTGTTAAAAAAGTTTGAAATATCCAATAAATGTTGTTCCACTTCATGATTGTGTCCCACTTGTTGTTGATTCTTCACAAAAAAATACAGTTTTATATCTTTATGTTTGAAGCCTGAAATGTGGCAAAAGGTCGCAAAGTTCAAGGGGGCCGAATACTTTCGCAAGGCACTGTATCATTTCAAAAACAAAACGTTTATTATTATCGCATACACCCTGACTCTGCGTGCAATGAACGCAAGAGAAGGCACAGTTTCACCTGGTTAATATTGCCTGCTAACCTGGATTTCTTTTAGCTAAATATGAAGGTTTAAAAAATATGTACTTCTGTGTATTGATTTTAAGAAAGGCATTGGTGTTTATGGTTAGGTACACGTTGGAGCAACGGTAGTCCTTTTTCCGCGAATGCGCACTGCCTCGATTATTATTATAATCAACATCGATTATATGCAACGCAGGACACGCTAGATAAACTAGTAATATCATCAACCATGTGTAGTTAACTAGTGATTATGATTGATTAATTGATTGATTGTTTTTTATAAGATACGTTTAGTGCTAGCTAGCAACTTACCTTGGCTTACTGCATTCGCTTAACAGGCAGGCTCCTCGTGGAGTGCAATGAGAGGCAGGTGGTTAGAGCATTGGACTAGTTAACTGTAAGGTTGCAAGATTGAATCCCCGAGCTGACAAGGTAAAAATCTGTCGTTCTGCCCCTGAAAATAAGAAAGTGTTCTTAACTCACTTGCCTAGTTAAATAAAGGTGTAAAAAAAAAAAAAATGGCCAAATCGGTGTTCAAAAATACCGATTTCCGCTCAGCTCTGTTTTGTCATTTTTCAGCACCAGGCCACACGCTCCACATCACATGTATAATGCGTGTGGTGAGGGGATATTTTCTTAACGTGTCATTTATGTATTTATACTTCTCACATTCCACAAGGAGCTTCAGTTTAAACACAGTAAATTGTATTTGGCTGGCGGGGCGGCCGTGCCGGGGGGAAATGTTGATAATTGGTTGAAGTACTCGTCAGACATGGCGTGCTGGTCTCTGTCAGGGATGCCTGGGCCGGACCCTCACCTGTTCATCTTGAGTTAGAGCAGAAGAGAGCGAAAGGGAGCCTGAGAGAAAGGGAGGATTAAGTTACAGAAGTCTAGAACCTAATGTGCTTGTTTGTTCCCTGGACACAGATTAAGTCTAGTCCAGGACTAAAAAATATTTTTAATGGATAATTCTGATAATGATTTAGGATTCGACATAATCTTTGTCCGGGAAACTGGCGCAGCATATCTTAATATCTATATATCCACCCACTACAAAGTACTTAATGAGAGATGGCTACGTCTGCAAGGCCAAGGAAATGCATCAGTCCAAAACAGACATGGCCCTGCCTTTGTTTTAGTCTGTTATTTATTTTGTCCTCACTCACTCACTCACTCACTCACAAACCTCCAACCCAGCGATAAGGGGCCAAAGTGGATTTAATTTATGCTGTCCTGACTATGCGTGGCTCCTCTCCTCTTCTTAGCTATTGGAAGTCTCTTCTCCTTCTGGGGAGAGAGAGAATATGCACGCTCATCGTTACTCAAACTCTTAGGCCCAGTGGAAAATGTGAAACCCTTGTAAACGCCACGTCCTAGATGTTTTATGTATTCCCTCACAAATCAAAATGGTGCTGCTGCCGTGGCGACGAACGTGCGTAAACGCCATGCGTGACAAATGTCGTAGTTGGTGGCTCCAGTAATGGTTTGATGTCTTTGTGAAAATGATTAACGCGGTGATATCGTAAAGGAAAACAGTCAGATTTTATACAATACGTTTTTCCTCAGACTTACATGCTTTACCTAATGAATTACTGTGCAACATCTCAGTATGTATTTCTCTCCCTCTTCCTCACCTCCCCCTGTCCCCTCCTCCCTACCCCTCTATCCCTCTCCCCATCTCACCCCCTCCCCCTCCCTCTCCCTTCCTCCCTCCCTCTCTCCCTCCTTCTCCTTCCCCCTCATCCTTCCACCTCCCTCCTCCTCTCCTTCCCCTCTCCAGCCAGTAACGTGGGGACCCACCGTCGTCAGATCACAGACCTGTTGGACCAGAGCATTCACATCCACTCTCAGTGTTTCATCATCACCGCAGACAACCGCTTCATCCTGCTCTGTGGCTTCTGGGACAAGAGCTTCCGCGTCTATTCCACTGACTCAGGTACAGCCTTTACAAATTTGCTCTACCGAGTTCTATATAGGCAACTGACCAAAGTACAACCTTTATTGTAGAGTGACTTCAGAGTCCTATTCACTCCACTGCCCTTATGCATATGTTCATTAAGACATCGATATAGTAATCTGACCCAGGCACAGTTTTTATACTTATTGCCCCTACAGATTCTTATCTTCTCTGACTCAAAGTACAGCCCTTACAACATAGATCCATATGAGGACTGTGTATATATCACCGACTCAGAATCAGTACTTATTCTAGAATCTAGAGCAACTTCAGTCTCAATATTCACTCCCCTTCACCCCATCAGAGCCCCGTGTTCTCAACTGATTCAGCCTTTACTACACAGCTCCATCTGAGTCCTGTGTGCTTCACTGACTCAGGAACAGCCTTTTTGTATTTTGCTCTACCACAAATCAAATGTATTTATAAAGCCCTTTTTACATCAGCAGATGTCACAAAGTGCTTATACAGAAATCCAGCCTAAAACCCCAAACAGCAAGCAATGCAGATGTAGCAATACACCCCTTCTGAGTGCTCTGTAGTCAACTGAACCAGGCACAGTCGTTCAAATATAGTTCCATCAGAGGCCTGTATTCTCCCCTGACCCGATTACAGCCCTTATTCTAGAGCGTCATTCAGTGTCCTATTAACTTCACCATTCATTTCACAGCCCCTAATCATCGGCCCTTCCACAAGACACCTAATCCATCAGGTACAGCCTTTATAGTAGGTGTAGGTATAGCCCCATTAGAGCCCTGTTTACTGTACTGACCCAGGTACAGCCTTTATATTAGGTGTAGGTATAGCCCCATTAGAGCCCTGTTTACTGTACTGACCCAGGTACATCCTTTATAGTAGGTGTAGGTATAGCCCCATTAGAGCCATGTTTACTGTACTGACCCAGGTACATCCTTTATAGTAGGTGTAGGTATAGCCCCATTAGAGCCCTGTTTACTGCACTGACCCAGATACAGCTTTTATAGTAGGTGTAGGTATAGCCCCATCAGAGCCCTGTTTACTGTACTGACCCAGGTACAGCCTTTATAGTAGGTGTAGGTATAGCCCCATTAGAGCCCTGTTTACTTTACTGACCCAGGTACAGCCTTTATAATAGGCATAGGTATATAAGCATAGGTATAGCCTCGATCCTCCAGCTCCATATGTCCCCGGCTACGTCTCTGTCTCCCGGCTACGTCTCTGTCTCCCGGCTACGACTCTGTCTCCCGGCTACGTCTCTGTCTCAAATCAATCAATCAAATCAAATTTTATTTGTCACATACACATGGTTAGCAGATGTTAATGCGAGTGTAGCGAAATGCTTGTGCTTCTAGTTCCGACAATGCAGTATTAACCAACAAGTAATCTAACTAACAATTCCAAAACTACTGTCTTATACACAGTGTAAGGGGATAAAGAATACAGTGCCTTGCGAAAGTATTCGGCCCCCTTGAACTTTGCGACCTTTTGCCACATTTCAGGCTTCAAACATAAAGATATAAAACTGTATTTTTTTGTGAAGAATCAACAACAAGTGGGACACAATCATGAAGTGGAACGACATTTATTGGATATTTCAAACTTTTTTAACAAATCAAAACTGAAAAATTGGGCGTGCAAAATTATTCAGCCCCCTTAAGTTAATACTTTGTAGCGCCACCTTTTGCTGCGATTACAGCTGTAAGTCGCTTGGGGTATGTCTCTATCAGTTTTGCACATCGAGAGACTGAAATGTTTTCCCATTCCTCCTTGCAAAACAGCTCGAGCTCAGTGAGGTTGGATGGAGAGGAGAGCATTTGTGAACAGCAGTTTTCAGTTCTTTCCACAGATTCTCGATTGGATTCAGGTCTGGACTTTGACTTGGCCATTCTAACACCTGGATATGTTTATTTTTGAACCATTCCATTGTAGATTTTGCTTTATGTTTTGGATCATTGTCTTGTTGGAAGACAAATCTCCGTCCCAGTCTCAGGTCTTTTGCAGACTCCATCAGGTTTTCTTCCAGAATGGTCGTGTATTTGGCTCCATCCATCTTCCCATCAATTTTAACCATCTTCCCTGTCCCTGCTGAAGAAAAGCAGGCCCAAACCATGATGCTGCCACCACCATGTTTGACAGTGGGGATGGTGTGTTCAGCTGTGTTGCTTTTACGCCAAACATAACGTTTTGCATTGTTGCCAAAAAGTTCAATTTTGGTTTCATCTGACCAGAGCACCTTCTTCCACATGTTTGGTGTGTCTCCCAGGTGGCTTGTGGCAAACTTTAAACAACACTTTTTATGGATATCTTTAAGAAATGGCTTTCTTCTTGCCACTCTTCCATAAAGGCCAGGTTTGTGCAATATACGACTGATTGTTGTCCTATGGACAGAGTCTCCCACCTCAGCTGTAGATCTCTGCAGGTCATCCAGTGTGATCATGGGCCTCTTGGCTGCATCTCTGATCAGTCTTCTCCTTGTATGAGCTGAAAGTTTAGAGGGACAGCCAGGTCTTGGAAGATTTGCAGTGGTCTGATACTCCTTCCATTTCAATATTATCGCTTGCACAGTGCTCCTTGGGATGTTTAAAGCTTGGGAAATCTTTTTGTATCCAAATCTGGCTTTAAACTTCTTCACAACAGTATCTCGGACCTGCCTGGTGTGTTCTTCATGATGCTCTCTGCGCTTTTAACGGACCTCTGAGACTATCACAGTGCAGGTGCATTTATACGGAGACTTGATTACACACAGGTGGATTGTATTTATCATCATTAGTCATTTAGGTCAACATTGGATCATACAGAGATCCTCACTGAACTCCTGGAGAGAGTTTGCTGCACTGAAAGTAAAGGGGCTGAATAATTTTGCACGCCCAATTTTTCAGTTTTTGATTTGTTAAAAAAGTTTGAAATATCCAATAAATGTTTTTCCACTTCATGATTGTGTCCCACTTGTTGTTGATTCTTCACAAAAAAATACAGTTTTATATCTTTATGTTTGAAGCCTGAAATGTGGCAAAAGGTCGCAAAGTTCAAGGGGGCCGAATACTTTCGCAAGGCACTGTATGTACATAAGGATATATGAATGAGTGATGGTACAGAGCAGCATAGGCAGGATACAGTAGATGGTATCGAGTACAGTATATACATGAGGTGAGTATGTAAACAAAGTGGCATAGTTAAAGTGGCTAGTGATACATGTATTACATAAGGATGCAGTCGATGATATAGAGTACAGTATATACGTATGCATATGAGATTAATAATGTAGGGTAAGTAACATTATATAAGGTAGCATTGTTTAAAGTGGCTAGTGATATATTTACATCATTTCCCATCAATTCCCATTATTAAAGTGGCTGGAGTTGAGTCAGTGTCAGTGTCAGTGTGTTGGCAGCAGCCACTCAATGTTAGTGGTGGCTGTTTAACAGTCTGATGGCCTTGAGATAGAAGCTGTTTTTCAGTCTCTCGGTCCCAGCTTTGATGCACCTGTACTGACCTCGCCTTCTGGATGATAGCGGGGTGAACAGGCAGTGGCTCGGGTGGTTGATGTCCTTGATGATCTTTATGGCCTTCCTGTAACATCGGGTGGTGTAGGTGTCCTGGAGGGCAGGTAGTTTGCCCCCGGTGATGCTACCACTACCCTCGGAGAGCCTTACGGTTGTGGGCGGAGCAGTTGCCGTACCAGGCGGTGATACAGCCCGCCAGGATGCTCTCGATTGTGCATCTGTAGAAGTTTGTGAGTGCTTTTGGTGACAAACCGAATTTCTTCAGCCTCCTGAGGTTGAAGAGGCGCTGCTGCGCCTTCTTCACGATGCTGTCTGTGTGAGTGGACCAATTCAGTTTGTCTGTGATGTGTATGCCGAGGAACTTAAAACTTGCTTCCCTCTCCACTACTGTTCCATCGATGTGGATAGGTTGGGTGTTCCCTCTGCTGTTTCCTGAAGTCCACAATCATCTCCTTAGTTTTGTTGACGTTGAGTGTGAGGTTATTTTCCTGACACCACACTCCGAGGGCCCTCACCTCCTCCCTGTAGGCCGCCTCGTCGTTGTTGGTAATCAAGCCTACCACTGTTGTGTCGTCCGCAAACTTGATGATTGAGTTGGTGGCGTGCGTGGCCACGCAGTCGTGGGTGAACAGGGAGTACAGGAGAGGGCTCAGAACGCACCCTTGTGGGGCCCCAGTGTTGAGGATCAGCGGGGTGGAGATGTTGTTGCCTACCCTCACCACCTGGGGGCGGCCCGTCAGGTGTCAAGTCCAGTACCCAGTTGCACAGGGCGGGGTCGAGACCCAGGGTCTCGAGCTTGATGACGAGCTTGGAGGGTACTATGGTGTTGAATGCCGATCTATAGTCGATGAACAGCATTCTCACATAGGTATTCCTCTTGTCCAGATGGGTTAGGGCAGTGTGCAGTGTGGTTGAGATTGCATCGTCTGTGGACCTATTTGGGCGTTAAGCAAATTGGAGTGGGTCTTGACTAGTCTCTCAAAGCACTTCATGATGACGGAAGTGAGTGCTACGGGGCGGTAGTCGTTTAGCTCAGTTACCTTAGCTTTCTTGGGAACAGGAACAATGGTGGCCCTCTTGAAGCATGTGGGAACAGCAGACTGGTATAGGGATTGATTGAATATGTCCGTAAACACACCGGCCAGCTGGTCTGCGCATGCTCTGAGGGCGCGGCTGGGGATGCCGTCTGGGCCTGCAGCCTTGCTAGGGTTAACACGTTTAAATGTCTTACTCACCTCGGCTGCTGTGAAGGAGAGTCCGCATGTTTTCGTTGCAGGCCGTGTCAGTGGCACTGTATTGTCCTCAAAGCGGGCAAAAAAGTTATTTAGTCTGCCTGGGAGCAGGACTTCCTGGTCCGTGACTGGGCTGGATTTCTTCTTGTAGTCCGTGATTGACTGTAGACCCTGCCACATGCCTCTTGTGTCTGAGCCGTTGAATTGAGATTCTACTTTGTCTCTGTACTGACGCTTAGCTTGTTTGATAGCCTTGCGGAGGGAATAGCTGCAATGTTTGTATTCGGTCATGTTACCAGTCACCTTGCCCTGATTTAAAAGCAGTGGTTCGCGCTTTCAGTTTCACGCGAATGCTGCCATCAATCCACGGTTTCTGGTTAGGGAATGTTTTAATCGTTGCTATGGGAACAACATCTTCAACGCACGTTCTAATGAACTTGCACACCGAATCAGCGTATTCGTCAATATTGTTATCTGACGCAATACGAAACATGTCCCAGTCCACGTGATGGAAGCAGTCTTGGAGTGTGGAGTCAGCTTGGTCGGACCAGCGTTGGACAGACCTCAGCGCGGGAGCCTCTTGTTTTAGTTTCTGTCTGTAGGCAGGGATCAACAAAATGGAGTCGTGGTCAGCTTTTCCGAAAGGAGGGCGGGGCAGGGCCTTATATGCATCGCGGAAGTTAGAGTAACAATGATCCAAGGTTTTTCCACCCCTGGTTGCGCAATCGATATGCTGATAAAATTTAGGGAGTCTTGTTTTCAGATTAGCTTTGTTAAAATCCCCAGCTACAATGAATGCAGCCTCCGGATAAATGGATTCCAGTTTGCAAAGAGTCAAATAAAGTTTGTTCAGAGCCATCGATGTGTCTGCTTGGGGGGGGATATATACGGCTGTGATTATAATCGAAGAGAATTCTCTTGGTAGATAATGCGGTCTACATTTGATTGTGAGGAATTCTAAATCAGGTGAACAGAAGGATTTGAGTTCCTGTATGTTTCTTTCATCACACCATGTCTCGTTAGCCATAAGGCATACGCCCCCGCCCCTCTTCTTACCAGAAAGATGTTTGTTTCTGTCGGCGCGATGCATGGAGAAACCCGCTGGCTGCACCGCCTCCGATAGCGTCTCTCCAGTGAGCCATGTTTCCGTGAAGCAAAGAACGTTACAGTCTCTGATGTCCCTCTGGAATGCTACCCTTGCTCGGATTTCATCAACCTTGTTGTCAAGAGACTGGACATTGGCGAGAAGAATGCTAGGGAGTGGTGCACGATGTGCCCGTCTCCGGAGTCTGACCAGAAGACCGCCTCGTTTCCCTGTTTTTCGGAGTCGTTTTTTTGGGACACTGCATGGGATCCATTCCGTTGTCCTGGGTGAAAGGCAGAACACAGGTTCCGCGTCGCGAAAAACATATTCTTGGTCGTACTGATGGTGAGTTGACGCTGATCTTCTATTCAGTAGTTCTTCTCGACTGTATGTAATGAAACCTAAGATGACCTGGTGTACTAATGTAAGAAATAACACGTAAAAAAACAAAACACTGCATAGTTTCCTAGGAACGCGAAGCGAGGCGGCCATCTCTGTCGGCTACGTCTCTGTCTCCCGGCTCCGTCTCTGTCTCCCGGCTCCGTCTCTGTCTCCCGGCTCCGTCTCTATATACCCCGGCTCCGTCTCTATATATCCCGGCTCCGTCTCTATGTATCCCGGCTCCGTCTCTATATATCCCGGCTCCGTCTCTATATATCCCGGCTCCGTCTCTATTTATCCCAGCTCCTTCTCTCTGTATCCCGGCTCCGTCTCTATATATCCCTGCTCCGTCTCTATGTATCCCGGCTCCGTCTCTATTTATCCCAGCTCCGTCTCTCTGTATCCCGGCTCCGTCTCTATATATCCCTGCTCCGTCTCTATGTATCCCGGCTCCGTCTCTATGTATCCCGGCTCCGTCTCTATGTATCCCGGCTCCGTCTCTATGTATCCCTGCTCCGTCTCTATATACCCCGGCTTCGTCTCTATATATCCCAGCTCCGTCTCTATATATCCCTGCTCCGTCTCTATATATCCCTGCTCCGTCTCTATATATCCCAGCTCCGTCTCTATATATCCCTGCTCCGTCTCTATATATCCCAGCTCCGTCTCTATATATCCCAGCTCCGTCTCTATTTATCCCAGCTCCGTCTCTATATATCCCTGCTCCGTCTCTATATATCCCTGCTCCGTCTCTATATATCCCAGCTCCGTCTCTATATATCCCTGCTCCGTCTCTATATATCCCTGCTCCATCTCTATATATCCCTGCTCCGTCTCTATATATCCCAGCTCCGTCTCTATATATCCCGGCTCCGTCTCTCTATATCCCGGCTCCGTCTCTATATATCCCAGCTCCGTCTCTATATACCCCGGCTCCGTCTCTATGTATCCCGGCTCCGTCTCTATATATCCCAGCTCCGTCTCTATATATTCTATATATGCCGGCTCCATCTCTATATATCCCGGCTCCGTCTCTATATATTCTATATATCCCGGCTCCATCTCTATATATCCCGGCTCCGTCTCTATATATCCCGGCTCCGTCTCTATATATCCCGGGCTCCATCTCTATATCCCGGCTCCGTCTCTATATGCCCCGGCTCCGTCTCTATATATCCCGGCTCCATCTCTATATACCCCGGCTCCATCTCTATATATCCTGGCTCCGTCTCTATATATCCCTGCTCCGTCTCTATATATCCCGGCTCCATCTCTATATCCCGGCTCCGTCTCTATATATCCTGGCTCCGTCTCTATATATCCCTGCTCCGTCTCTATATATCCCGGCTCCATCTCTATATCCCGGCTCCGTCTCTATATACCCCAGCTCCGTCTCTATATATCCCGGCTCCGTCTCTATATATCCTGGCTCCGTCTCTATATATCCCAGCTCCGTCTCTATATACCCCGGCTCCGTCTCTATATATCCCTGCTCCGTCTCTATATATCCCGGCTCCATCTCTATATCCCGGCTCCGTCTCTATATACCCCAGCTCCGTCTCTATGTATCCCGGCTCCGTCTCTATATATCCCAGCTCCGTCTCTATATACCCCGGCTCCGTCTCTATATATCCTGGCTCCGTCTCTATATATCCTGGCTCCGTCTCTATATATCCTGGCTCCGTCTCTATATACCCCGGCTCCGTCTCTATATTTCCCGGCTCCGTCTCTATATATCCTGGCTCCGTCTCTATATACCCCGGCTCCGTCTCTATATACCCCGGCTCCGTCTCTATTTATCCCGGCTCCGTCTCTATATATCCCGGCTCCGTCTCTATTTATCCCGGCTCCGTCTCTATATATCCCGGCTCCGTCTCTATATATCCCGGCTCCGTCTCTATATATCCCGGCTCCGTCTCTATATATCCCGGCTCCGTCTCTATATATCCCGGCTCCGTCTCTATATTTCCCGGCTCCGTCTCTATATATCCCGGCTCCGTCTCTATATATCCCGGCTCCGTCTCTATATATCCCGGCTCCGTCTCTATATATCCCGGCTCCGTCTCTATATATCCCGGCTCCGTCTCTATATATCCCGGCTCCGTCTCTATATATCCCGGCTCCGTCTCTATATATCCCGGCTCCGTCTCTATATATCCCGGCTCCGTCTCTATATATCCCGGCTCCGTCTCTATATATCCCGGCTCCGTCTCTATATATCCAGGCTCCGTCTCTATATATCCCGGCTCCGTCTCTATATATCCCGGCTCCGTCTCTATATATCCCGGCTCCGTCACTATATATCCCGGCTCCGTCTCTAAATATCCCGGCTCCGTCACTATATATCCCAGCTCTGTCTCTATATATTCTATATATCCCCGCTCCGTCTCTATATATCCCGGCTCCATCTCTATATATTCTATATATCCTGGCTCCGTCTCTATATATCCCGGCTCCATCTCTATATATTCTATATATCCTGGCTCCGTCTCTATATTTCCCGGCTCCGTCTCTATATATCCCGGCTCCGTCTCTATATATCCCGGCTCCATCTCTATATCCCGGCTCCGTCTCTATATCCTGGCTCCGTCTCTATATATCCCAGCTCCGTCTCTATATACCCCGGCTCCGTCTCTATGTATCCCGGCTCCGTCTCTATATATCCCGGCTCCATCTCTATATATTCTATATATCCCTGCTCCATCTCTATATATCCCTGCTCCGTCTCTATATATCCCAGCTCCGTCTCTATATATCCCGGCTCCGTCTCTCTATATCCCGGCTCCGTCTCTATATATCCCAGCTCCGTCTCTATATACCCCGGCTCCGTCTCTATGTATCCCGGCTCCGTCTCTATATATCCCAGCTCCGTCTCTATATATTCTATATATGCCGGCTCCATCTCTATATATCCCGGCTCCGTCTCTATATATTCTATATATCCCGGCTCCATCTCTATATATCCCGGCTCCGTCTCTATATATCCCGGCTCCGTCTCTATATATCCCGGGCTCCATCTCTATATCCCGGCTCCGTCTCTATATGCCCCGGCTCCGTCTCTATATATCCCGGCTCCATCTCTATATACCCCGGCTCCATCTCTATATATCCTGGCTCCGTCTCTATATATCCCTGCTCCGTCTCTATATATCCCGGCTCCATCTCTATATCCCGGCTCCGTCTCTATATATCCTGGCTCCGTCTCTATATATCCCTGCTCCGTCTCTATATATCCCGGCTCCATCTCTATGTCCCGGCTCCGTCTCTATATACCCCAGCTCCGTCTCTATATATCCCGGCTCCGTCTCTATATATCCTGGCTCCGTCTCTATATATCCCAGCTCCGTCTCTATATACCCCGGCTCCGTCTCTATATATCCCTGCTCCGTCTCTATATATCCCGGCTCCATCTCTATATCCCGGCTCCGTCTCTATATACCCCAGCTCCGTCTCTATATATCCCGGCTCCGTCTCTATATATCCTGGCTCCGTCTCTATATACCCCAGCTCCGTCTCTATGTATCCCGGCTCCGTCTCTATATATCCCAGCTCCGTCTCTATATACCCCGGCTCCGTCTCTATATATCCTGGCTCCGTCTCTATATATCCTGGCTCCGTCTCTATATATCCTGGCTCCGTCTCTATATACCCCGGCTCCGTCTCTATATTTCCCGGCTCCGTCTCTATATATCCTGGCTCCGTCTCTATATACCCCGGCTCCGTCTCTATATACCCCGGCTCCGTCTCTATTTATCCCGGCTCCGTCTCTATATATCCCGGCTCCGTCTCTATTTATCCCGGCTCCGTCTCTATATATCCCGGCTCCGTCTCTATATATCCCGGCTCCGTCTCTATATATCCCGGCTCCGTCTCTATATATCCCGGCTCCGTCTCTATATATCCCGGCTCCGTCTCTATATATCCCGGCTCCGTCTCTATATATCCCGGCTCCGTCTCTATATATCCCGGCTCCGTCTCTATATATCCCGGCTCCGTCTCTATATATCCCGGCTCCGTCTCTATATATCCCGGCTCCGTCTCTATATATCCCGGCTCCGTCTCTATATATCCCGGCTCTGTCTCTATATATCCCGGCTCCGTCTCTATATATCCCGGCTCCGTCTCTATATATCCCGGCTCCGTCTCTATATATCCCGGCTCCGTCTCTATATATCCCGGCTCCGTCTCTATATATCCCGGCTCCGTCTCTATATATCCCGGCTCCGTCTCTATATATCCCGGCTCCGTCTCTATATATCCCGGCTCCGTCACTATATATCCCGGCTCCGTCTCTAAATATCCCGGCTCCGTCACTATATATCCCAGCTCCGTCTCTATATATTCTATATATCCCCGCTCCGTCTCTATATATCCCGGCTCCATCTCTATATATTCTATATATCCTGGCTCCGTCTCTATATATCCCGGCTCCATCTCTATATATTCTATATTTCCCGGCTCCGTCTCTATATATCCCGGCTCCGTCTCTATATATCCCGGCTCCATCTCTATATCCCGGCTCCGTCTCTATATCCCGGCTCCGTCTCTATATATCCCAGCTCCGTCTCTATATACCCCGGCTCCGTCTCTATGTATCCCGGCTCCGTCTCTATATATCCCGGCTCCATCTCTATATATTCTATATATCCCTGCTCCATCTCTATATATCCCTGCTCCGTCTCTATATATCCCAGCTCCGTCTCTATATATCCCGGCTCCGTCTCTCTATATCCCGGCTCCGTCTCTATATATCCCAGCTCCGTCTCTATATACCCCGGCTCCGTCTCTATGTATCCCGGCTCCGTCTCTATATATCCCAGCTCCGTCTCTATATATTCTATATATGCCGGCTCCATCTCTATATATCCCGGCTCCGTCTCTATATATTCTATATATCCCGGCTCCATCTCTATATATCCCGGCTCCGTCTCTATATATCCCGGCTCCGTCTCTATATATCCCGGGCTCCATCTCTATATCCCGGCTCCGTCTCTATATGCCCCGGCTCCGTCTCTATATATCCCGGCTCCATCTCTATATACCCCGGCTCCATCTCTATATATCCTGGCTCCGTCTCTATATATCCCTGCTCCGTCTCTATATATCCCGGCTCCATCTCTATATCCCGGCTCCGTCTCTATATATCCTGGCTCCGTCTCTATATATCCCTGCTCCGTCTCTATATATCCCGGCTCCATCTCTATATCCCGGCTCCGTCTCTATATACCCCAGCTCCGTCTCTATATATCCCGGCTCCGTCTCTATATATCCTGGCTCCGTCTCTATATACCCCAGCTCCGTCTCTATGTATCCCGGCTCCGTCTCTATATATCCCAGCTCCGTCTCTATATACCCCGGCTCCGTCTCTATTTATCCCGGCTCCGTCTCTATATATCCCGGCTCCGTCTCTATTTATCCCGGCTCCGTCTCTATATATCCCGGCTCCGTCTCTATATATCCCGGCTCCGTCTCTATATATCCCGGCTCCGTCTCTATATATCCCGGCTCCGTCTCTATATATCCCGGCTCCGTCTCTATATATCCCGGCTCCGTCTCTATATATCCCGGCTCCGTCTCTATATATCCCGGCTCCGTCTCTATATATCCCGGCTCCGTCTCTATATATCCCGGCTCCGTCTCTATATATCCCGGCTCCGTCTCTATATATCCCGGCTCCGTCTCTATATATCCCGGCTCCGTCTCTATATATCCCGGCTCCGTCTCTATATATCCCGGCTCCGTCTCTATATATCCCGGCTCCGTCTCTATATATCCCGGCTCCGTCTCTATATATCCCGGCTCCGTCTCTATATATCCCGGCTCCGTCACTATATATCCCGGCTCCGTCTCTAAATATCCCGGCTCCGTCACTATATATCCCAGCTCCGTCTCTATATATTCTATATATCCCCGCTCCGTCTCTATATATCCCGGCTCCATCTCTATATATTATATATATCCTGGCTCCGTCTCTATATATCCCGGCTCCATCTCTATATATTCTATATTTCCCGGCTCCGTCTCTATATATCCCGGCTCCGTCTCTATATATCCCGGCTCCATCTCTATATCCCGGCTCCGTCTCTATATCCCTGCTCCGTCTCTATATATCCCGGCTCCGTCTCTATATATCCCGGCTCCGTCTCTATATATCCCAGCTCCGTCTCTATATATCCCAGCTCCGTCTCTATGTATCCCGGCTCCGTCTCTATGTATCCCGGCTCCGTCTCTATGTATCCCGGCTCCGTCTCTATATATCCTGGCTCCGTCTCTATATATCCCGGCTCCGTCTCTATATATCCCAGCTCCGTCTCTATATATACCGGCTCCATCTCTATATATCCCAGCTCCGTCTCTATATATCCCGGCTCCGTCTCTATATATCCCGGATACGTCTCTATATATTCCGGCTCCATCTCTTTCCCCCACTTCTCATCTACAACCCCATTCAGAACCACTCTGGAGATCTACAAAAGGCCTGTGATTCAATTTTGAAAGGCAGAAGCTCTCTATCTCCCCATCTCCTGTAAAGGGGGGGGGGGGGAGAGGGTCGGGGAAGAGAGAGACCATTGTGTGTCTGTCTCAGGGGTGTGCGGCCGGAACACAAACACGGTTTTAATCTTACACGCGTTCAACAGCTGCTGTCCCGCTCCCCGTCGCCCCCCCAGGTTAAAGAATAGGACTGATTTGATCAATTTACAACACTTGATTTGGAAACAGCGACACTCTCCTCCCTCCCCACCTTGCTCATAGTGCCCTGTTGATTGAATGTAATCTGAAATTGAAGTGGGTGGGGGTGTATTTAAAGGGATAGTTCGCCCAAATTACATATTGGTGTCCTTACCCTGAAAACGGTCTATGGACAAGGTATAACACCATTCCATACTTATGTATTAGCATTTGTGGCACAAATACCATTCATCCATGGGACTGATATTAGCATTGTTTCGCCTCATGTTCAAATCATCTGCAAGTGACTTTGTTGAGCTTCACAATCAATTTGAGAATTTTTGAGATACTTAAAACCTGTAACACCCACGTCACGTTACCCACATACCCACTTAGAATGAAGTCTTAGATTTGGCATAGTTCCTGCACTGTGCAGAAATGAATCCATAATTAGGAATCTATAATTATTTTCTAGTGTATATATGAACTGTCAGACATTTTTAATATTACATAGCTATGATGTCTTGGTTAACCTGTGTCTGTAAGAAGCTGAGCCAGACTGCACACGTGGACACACGCACAATTATCCCTCTCTTTATCCAGATAAAAGGTCATTATGAAACAGACAGTGAAGCTGACACCCAGACAGCAATGCACCCTGGGTTACAGAACAGCGAAGTGTGTCTGCAATACTAGATAAATATTCACTGACTGACTGTAGAGGTCACAGTATGACGAGGGTACGGCCTGTTAGACAGCCGTGGTGCTGTTACTATGGGCCTGCAATCTGACAGCAATTACACACGTACACACACAAACACCAAGAGAAAATATTTACACTTCTTTGAACATCAGTGTGAGGCTGTGAGCTCATCTGGAAGGTGTACAGTAGTTAAGACAGCAGGCACATGCAGGTATATTAATGGTTCAGAGAGTGTTTTTTTACTCCAACAGACACATGCAACAACTAGGTATATTAATGTTTCAGAGAGTGTGTTTTTACTCCAGCAGACACATGCAGGTATATTAGTGTTTCAGAGAGTGTGTTTTTACTCCAACAGACACATGCAACAACTAGGTATATTAATGTTTCAGAGAGTGTGTTTTTACTCCAGCAGACACATGCAGGTATATTAATGTTTCAGAGTGTGTTTTTACTCCAGCAGACACATGCAGGTATATTAATGTTTCAGAGAGTGTGTTTTTACTCCAGCAGACACATGCAGGTATATTAATGGTTCAGAGAGTGTGTTTTTACTCCAGCAGACACATGCAGGTATATTAATGTTTCAGAGTGTGTTTTTACTCCAGCAGACACATGCAACAACTAGGTATATTAATGGTTCAGAGAGTGTGTTTTTACTCCAGCAGACACATGCAACAACTAGGTATATTAATGGTTCAGAGAGTGGGTTTTTACTCCAGCAGACACATGCAGGTATATTAATGTTTCAGAGAGTGTGTTTTTACTCCATCAGGCACATGCAGGTATATTAATGGTTCAGAGAGTGTGTTTTTACTCCAGCAGACACATGCAGGTATATTAATGGTTCAGAGAGTGTGTTTTTACTCCATCAGACACATGCAGGTATATTAATGGTTCAGAGAGTTTGTTTTTACTCCATCAGGCACATGCAGGTATATTAATGGTTCAGAGAGTGTTTTTACTCCAGCAGACACATGCAGGTATATTAATGGTTCAGAGAGTGTGTTTTTACTCCAGCAGACGCATGCAGGTATATTAATGGTTCAGAGAGTGTGTTTTTACTCCAGCAGACACATGCAGGTATATTAATGGTTCAGAGAGTGTTTTTACTCCAGCAGACACATGCAGGTATATTAATGGTTCAGAGAGTGTGTTTTTACTCCAACAGACACATGCAGGTATATTAATGGTTCAGAGAGTGTGTTTTTACTCCAGCAGACACATGCAGGTATATTAATGTTTCAGAGTGTGTTTTTACTCCATCAGACACATGCAGGTATATTAATGGTTCAGAGAGTGTTTTTTTACTCCAGCAGACACATGCAGGTATATTAATGGTTCAGAGAGTGTGTTTTTACTCCAGCAGACACATGCAGGTATATTAATGTTTCAGAGTGTGTTTTTACTCCAACAGACACATGCAGGTATATTAATGTTTCAGAGAGTGTGTTTTTACTCCAGCAGACACATGCAGGTATATTAATGTTTCAGAGAGTGTGTTTTTACTCCAGCAGACACATGCAGGTATATTAATGGTTCAGAGAGTGTTTTTACTCCAGCAGACACATGCAGGTATATTAATGGTTCAGAGAGTGTGTTTTTACTCCAACAGACACATGCAGGTATATTAATGGTTCAGAGAGTGTGTTTTTTCTCCAACAGACACATGCAGGTATATTAATGGTTCAGAGAGTGTGTTTTTTCTCCAACAGACACATGCAGGTATATTAATGGTTCAGAGAGTGTGTTTTTTCTCCAACAGACACATGCAGGTATATTAATGGTTCAGAGAGTGTGTTTTTTCTCCAACAGACACATGCAGGTATATTAATGGTTCAGAGAGTGTGTTTTTACTCCAACAGGCACATGCAACAACTAGGTATATTAATGGTTCAGAGAGTGTTTTTTTACTCCAACAGACACATGCAGGTATATTAATGGTTCAGAGAGTGTGTTTTTACTCCAACAGGCACATGCAACAACTAGGTATATTAATGGTTCAGAGAGTGTGTTTTTACTCCAACAGGCACATGCAACAACTAGGTATATTAATGGTTCAGAGAGTGTGTTTTTACTCCAACAGACACATGCAGGTATATTAATGGTTCAGAGAGTGTGTTTTTACTCCAACAGGCACATGCAACAACTAGGTATATTAATGGTTCAGAGAGTGTGTTTTTACTCCAACAGACACATGCAGGTATATTAATGGTTCAGAGATTGTGTTTTTTCTCCAACAGACACATGCAGGTATATTAATGGTTCAGAGAGTGTTTTTACTCCAACAGACGACACATGCAGGTATATTAATGGTTCAGAGAGTGTTTTTTCTCCAACAGACACATGCAGGTATATTAATGGTTCAGAGAGTGTGTTTTTACTCCAGCAGACACATGCAACAACTAGGTATATTAATGGTTCAGAGAGTGTGTTTTTACTCCAACAGACACATGCAGGTATATTAATGGTTCAGAGAGTGTGTTTTTACTCCAACAGACACATGCAGGTATATTAATGGTTCAGAGTGTGTTTTTACTCCAGCAGACACATGCAGGTATATTAATGGTTCAGAGAGTGTGTTTTTACTCCAACAGACACATGCAGGTATATTAATGGTTCAGAGAGTGGGTTTTTTCTCCAACAGACACATGCAGGTATATTAATGGTTCAGAGAGTGGGTTTTTACTCCAACAGACACATGCAGGTATATTAATGGTTCAGAGAGTGTGTTTTTACTCCAGCAGACACATGCAGGTATATTAATGGTTCAGAGAGTATGTTTTTACTCCAACAGACACATGCAGGTATATTAATGGTTCAGAGTGTGTTTTTACTCCAACAGACACATGCAGGTATATTAATGGTTCAGAGAGTATGTTTTTACTCCAACAGACACATGCAGGTATATTAATGGTTCAGAGTGTGTTTTTACTCCAACAGACACATGCAGGTATATTAACGGTTCAGAGTGTGTTTTTACTCCAACAGACACATGCAGGTATATTAATGGTTCAGAGAGTGTGTTTTTACTCCAACAGACACATGCAGGTATATTAATGGTTCAGAGAGTGGGTTTTTTCTCCAACAGACACATGCAGGTATATTAATGGTTCAGAGAGTGGGTTTTTTCTCCATCAGACACATGCAGGTATATTAATGGTTCAGAGAGTGTTTTTACTCCAGCAGACACATGCAGGTATATTAATGGTTCAGAGAGTGTGTTTTTACTCCAGCAGACACATGCAGGTATATTAATGGTTCAGAGAGTGTGTTTTTACTCCAGCAGACACATGCAGGTATATTAATGGTTCAGAGAGTGTTTTTTTGCTCAGCACATTTGTTTGCAAGTAGATGGTCTATATGATGGAATATTGAGACATTCTATGTTAATGACAGTTTTATACATGTTATTTTAGAATGTTTGCCATTAGTGTTGTTGCTGTAATACTACTGTAAATTGTGTAGCTTGCATGTCAAGTGACAAATACAGTACATCAAGTACAGTAAAATAAATTGCTACTGTATTTTAATATTTCATAACTTAGAATAAAAATCAGGGCTGTGGCTCATATGGTGTGTGTGTTTCCAGGGAAGCTGACCCAGATAGTGTTTGGTCACCGTGACGTGGTGACGTGTCTGGCCAGGTCTGAGTCGTACATCGGAGGGGACTGCTACGTCCTATCAGGCTCCAGAGACGCCACGTTACTGCTCTGGTACTGGAATGGAAAACACAGCAGCATCGGAGAGAACCCCGGAAGTGAGTACACTCCTTATGCTAGGGTTGGAAATCCTACAGTAACATGAAGAGTGAGTCTGCGTTTACACAGGCAGCCCAATTCTGATTTTTTTTCTCTTACTAATTGGTCTTTTGACCAATCAGATCAGCTCTTTTACCAATAATTGGGAAAACAGTCAGAATAGGGCTGCCTGTGTAAAGTACCACACTGTAGCCCAGAACCCTCTCTCTCAGAGACAGGTCTGACTGTATTTACGGCCCCAGTCTGTAAAGTAACAATTTGTTTCATCTGACCACACGACGTCTCCTAGACACAGATTGGATTTTAGGGAACTGACTGTGGTCAAGAAATTGGCTCTCTCTCTATAGTGTGTGTGTTGTGTGTTGTGTGTGTGTGTGTGTGTGTGAAAGTGATAGTCCGAGGACCACTTAGAGACGGTAAATGTGACGTTGGGGTCACTAGTCACATGAAAGCCCACCACCTTCCATCTGATGCGGGGTTAGAACAGTCATGAGAAGTGCAAAACGTTACCGTTGGGGGCCGCCCCTTACAGCCCTTACTCTTACCGTGACATATGACACGGACCGTGATGATCAAAGGACTAAACACAGCACAGAGCAGTGAGAGTCACTGCCTCCATGGTACTAATTTGGCTGGCTTTAGTGACCCTTACATCCCGTTAAGTGCTCTGCTACAAATGGACTGCAATTTATGACAAATTGTGATTTGGTTAATAAGATGCATCGGTTGTTGATCTGGAACACGGAACGTTAGATGACAGCGTGTCACTGACCTCATCTGGTGTTTTGGATGTGGATGTCGCAGTCTTTCCCACCACGAGTGGAATTTACCAAGACGTGTTTCTAAAACTAAAATGAACCAAAAGTGTGGTACAGGACTACGGGGAAGGTGGGCATGTTGCTTAAGTTACAAAATACAGACTTTTGATTTTGGCTGCTATTTTACAGATTTGGCTGCTATTTTACAGATTTTGGCTGCTATTTTATAGATTTGGCTCCTATTTCATAGATTTAGCTGCTATTTTACAGATTTGACTGCTATTTTACAGATTTTGGCTGCTTTTCACAGATTTTGGCTGCTATTTTACAGATTTGGCTGCTATTTTACAGATTTTGGCTGCTTTTCACAGATTTTGGCTGCTATTTTACAGATTTGGCTCCTATTTTACAGATTTGGCTGCTATTTTACAGATTTGGCTGCTATTTTACAGATTTGACTGCTATTTTACAGATTTGGCTGCTATTTTACAGATTTGGCTGCTATTTACAGATTTGGCTGCTATTTTACAGATTTGGCTGCTATTTTACAGATTTTGGCTGCTATTTTACAGATTTGGCTGCTATTTACAGATTTGGCTGCTATTTTACAGATTTGGCTGCTATTTTACAGATTTTGACTGCTATTTACAGATTTGACTGCTATTTTACAGATTTGGCTGCTATTTTACAGATTTTGGCTGCTATTTTACAGATTTTGGCTGCTATTTACAGATTTGGCTGCTATTTTACAGATTTGGCTGCTATTTACAGATTTGGCTGCTATTTTACAGATTTTGGCTGCTATTTTACAGATTTGGCTGCTATTTTACAGATTTTGGCTGCTATTTTACAGATTTTGGCTGCTATTTACAGATTTGGCTGCTATTTTACAGATTTGGCTGCTATTTTACAGATTTGGCTGCTATTTACAGATTTGGCAGCTATTTTACAGATTTGGCTGCTATTTTACAGATTTGGCTGCTATTTTACAGATTTGGCTGCTATTTTACAGATTTTGGCTGCTATTTACAGATTTGGCTGCTATTTTACAGATTTGGCTGCTATTTACAGATTTGGCTGCTATTTTAAAGATTTGGCTGCTATTTTACAGATTTGGCTGCTATTTTACAGATTTGGCTTCTATTTTACAGATTTGGCTGCTATTTTACAGATTTGGCTGCTATTTTACAGATTTGGCTGCTATTTTACAGATTTTGGCTGCTATTTTACAGATTTTGGCTGCTATTTACAGATTTGGCTGCTATTTTACAGATTTGGCTGCTATTTGGTGATTTAGCAGTCGAGGTATTCCTTGTTTCCGAGGTGTAAATTACCATTGGGCCGCATATTCGGTTAATTCTAAATGATATAAATAATTAGATGTATTATTTCTTCACACATGGATGATTACATCACTCTGAGGACAATCAGTAGAAATGTACATTTCATTAATAAAACATGCATACTGTGGGCTGTGTTAATTTATACCAAATAGATCAAGCAAGAAAAGATGATTACATTCTACATACATTAAATGATGTGTGTTCCTTATGAATCCCCAATTCCACATCGGCTACGCATGACTTTAAGGTTGGCAGATTTGATTGAATGCGGCAGTTGGTATAGGTCTAGGTTATCTGTGTCGATATGTAGGTTGTTCTTCTCCTGCCTCAGGCAGTGCCAGTTTGCATGGTGTACAGTCTAATAGTGAATCTAGCGTGTGTGTTTGTATAAAGTGTGTGTGTGTGTATAGAGCCTTCAGAAAGTATTCATACCCATTGACTTATTCCACCTTTTGTTGTGTTACAGCCTGAATTCAAAATGGTTTAAATATATCTATTTTTCTCTTGCCCATCTACACTCAATACCCCATAATGACAAATAGAAAACACGATTTTAGAAATGTTACCAAAGTTATTGAAAATGAAATACAGAAATATCTCATTTACATAAGTATTCACACTCCTGAGTCAATACTTTGTAGAAGCTGTCTTTCTGGGTACGTCTCTAAGAGCTTTCCACACCTGGATTGCACAACACTTGCCCATTTATTATTTTCAAAATTCTTCAAGCTCTTGTCAAGTTGGTTGTTGATCATTGCTAGACAACCATTTTCAGGTCTTGCCATAGATTTTCAAGTAGATATAAGTCAAAACTGTATCTCGGCCACTCAAGAAAATTCAATGTCGTCTTGGTAAGCAACTCCAGTGTTTATTTGGACTTGTGTTTTAGGTTGTTGTCCTGCTGAAAGGTGAATTCATCTCCCGGTGTCTGGTGGAAAGCAAACAACCAGGTTTTTCTCTAGGATTTTGCCTGTGCTTAGCTGCATTGCGTTTATTTTCTATCCTGAAAAACTCTCCAGTCCTTAACGATTACAAGCATACCCATAACATAATGCAGCCACTAATATGCTGGAAAATATGGAGAGTGGTACTCAGTAATATGTTTGGGGCAAATCCATTACAACACTTTGTATTCAAGTTAATTGCTTTGTCACATTTTTTGCAGTATTACCTTAGTGCCTTGTTGCAAACAGGATGGATATTTTGGAGAATTTGTATTCTGTACAGGCATCCTTATTTTCCCTCTGTCAATTAGGCAAATTATTGTGAAGTAACTACAATGGGGCGGCAGGG
>NC_048583.1:11912631-11945131 GCF_013265735.2 Oncorhynchus mykiss | reverse complement strand
CAACCATGTCCATTCTAGCTTTTCCATTTCTATGACTTCCTTCTTGAAGTGCTGTCTGTCGGTCTGTCTCCTGCTGTAGTTGAACTTGACCCCGTCCTCTCCTCTGTTTGAGAAGACCCAGGGCACCGTGCGAGACGTGGCGTTGAGACTCCCTCTGTCTGATAGTGACCTCCTAATGAACTGCAGTGTGGGACTGACTGTGGTACAGTGCTTTAGCAGCTTTACTATGACCTATGACCTCTCACCTCACATCAAAGGGAGCAGGGGTCAGCTGGGACCCCCTGTTAAACACCAATATTATCAGTGCAGCAACCTGGCTCCTGTAAAGCACCACAAAGTGGCAGGCAGACTTTACCATCCCTCAGAGAGAGGGAGGGAGGCAGGAAGGGATAGAGGGAGGGAGGGGGGGGGGGTAAGGTTTGACTCTTTCTTCTCTGTCTACTCTGCAGTGCATGTCCGTTGGCTGTAGTTACTTAACAAGTTTCATCACTGACTGATGTAGTGGTCAACATTGTGGTATATCCAACACTGGGCAGTACCAGTATTGGCAGGACAGGTGTTGATTGGTTGGAGCTAACCCAGAGCATAACTCTTGTTTGGGCTCTTGTCTCTGATGGCTCAGCCCAACGCACGTGAATGATGGGCTGTTCTTTTTGGCACTTCTTTCTCCTCATCTCCTAAAGGACGGTGTCAGAGCCCAATCTCTTGTCTGGAGGCAACTGGAATTGGTTAGGTTCTTCTGGGGGAGTTCAGTGTATTAAAGGAAGAGGGAGACTGTTAGTGACAAGTGTTGGAGAGAGAGAGAGTGGAGATGGTATCACTAGAGTCCTGTCTGTTTGCTGAGAGGGGTGGGGGTGAGTTAGGAGTGTATGTTCTGATTCTGATGAGAATAATTATTCTAGAATAAATGGCAGCTACTATGCTCTAGTTCCAGTGATGGTCGGAGTCCACCACATAGCCACCCACTCTTAAATAAGGACCAATTCTCACAACCACTCCACACCCAGTGGCTAAAACCACTGTCATGATGAGAGCTCGTCAGAATCACTCTGCCCCGTCGCATTGATTTTTTTAGCCGGAGCACATACTCTGACAACATGTTGGCATTCATTTCTGAATGTTCATTTCTGTGTGGTGAAATGCATGACCATAAAGTGGGTCTTCCACTTTGAATATACCAAGCATCACATTCTGAGGCATTATGACTTATAGGAAAATGGTTGTGTGGATTTACCGCCCTCTAGTGGCTATAAAATGAACATCCCCACACCTGATTTCCATTGGCTAGCGTGCGTTTGTGTGTTTTTCCCCAGCTGAGTTTGTGACGCCCAGAGCAATCCTGACGGGTCATGACTGTGAGGTGACCTGCGCCAGTGTGTGTGCCGAGCTGGGACTGGTCATCAGTGGCTGCAGAGGTGAGTATGTGTGTGGATGAAGCGAGGCCTCTTGCTATAGACTGGGTTCAAAGTAACTTAGATCTTGGTCACACTGACAATATGAATGTCAGAACAGTGAACACTTTCATACTGAACAACCTCATACGGTCAATGTAGACACGTCTGTAAGTCGCTTTGGATTTAGAAGAAGAAGAAATGACCATGTTATAATGTCATTATGATGAAAACCCTTGAGTGAATCATTGGAAATCAGTACCTGGTTAGTAACTTCTATGTTCCTCCACTCACAGAGGGCCCGTGTCTGATCCATTCCATGAATGGGGACCTGCTGCGGACCCTGGAGGGCCCGGGGGGCTGCGTGCAGCCCCGTCTCATCCAGTCCTCTACAGAGGGCCACGCCGTAGTCTACTACGACAAGGGACACTTCTGCTTCTTCTCCATCAACGGAAAGCTGCTGGGACACATGGAGGTGGAGGAGAACATCAGGGTAAAGGAACCCACTGATATAGAGGGACAAAGTCATTTCATTAAGCTTCTAATGGTTTGAATGTTTTGTTGGAAAGCCTAGTGTACACACGTTTCAACCTTCATCAAGCCTCTCTCTGTCCTGTTCTATTCTACTGGTCTGGGGAAGTTTCTGTGCTTCATCAAGCCAGTGGTCTGCTCTCTGATTAAAGGCCAGCTCCGTGGTCTGAGGCCTGTCTGCCTCAGGGCATACACATCTACAAACCCCTCACGCACACACACACTTCTAGCCTAGGAAGTAGCAGGTCAAAGGCTCTTTCCTTCCATTTCTCCTCCAACCTCTCCTCTCCTCCAGTCCAGACAAGTCTCTTTGATCCTGGGCTCCCGTGTCGAGTCCTATCAGGTCTTAGTGCTGGTTCAACATGGCAGGAGGGCGGACATTCTCCCAGTCCTAGCCCCATTAACAACCCTCAGGCACCACACGACACATTCCCACATTTCACATTTCCTGCCTCACGGCTACGGTGTCACAAAATGGCCGCCGCTCTTTGGCCAGTTTCCCGTTCCCCCTGTTTCCGATGGGCCTGGGAAATGTAACCCAGTCCCTCATAGGCACACCTGCTTCCCATTTGAGCCAGCTGTACTCTGCCCCTGTCACCGAGTCACAGTCATAGCCATAGCACCAGGATCTAGACTGATTACTGAGCTATATACATACACCCCCCCCCCCCCCCCCCCCCCATTTGTTTCCAATAAGCAGACTGGATCAGAATTCATTGGCAGAGCAAGTCTGGTATTGAGTTGGTGTTGATTGTATTGAAATCACATGCTGCTGAATAGGAAAGGTTGTTAAATGAATGACCTTAGAAGATTAGAGTTTCTAGACAGAGTTTCTACTGTAGTGTTTCAGATTCTACTGAAGTTTTAAAATGAGTTACTACTGTAGTGTTTCAGATTCTACTGAAGTTTTAAAATGAGTTTCTACTGTAGTGTTTCAGATTCTACTGAAGATTAGAATGAGTTTCTACTGTAGTGTTTCAGATTCTACTGAAGATTAGAATGAGTTTCTACTGTAGTGTTTCAGATTCTACTGAAGATTATAATGAGTTTCTACTGTAGTGTTTCAGATTCTACTGAAGATTAGAATGAGTTTCTACTGTAGTGTTTCAGATTCTACTGAAGTTTATAATGAGTTTCTACTGTAGTGTTTCAGATTCTACTGAAGTTTATAATGAGTTTCTACTGTAGTGTTTCAGATTCTACTGAAGATTAGAATGAGTTTCTACTGTAGTGTTTCAGATTCTACTGAAGATTAGAATGAGTTTCTACTGTAGTGTTTCAGATTCTACTGAAGATTAGAATGAGTTTCTACTGTAGTGTTTCAGATTCTACTGAAGATTAGAAGATTAGAATGAGTTTCTACTGTAGTGTTTCAGATTCTACTGAAGATTAGAAGTTTATAATGAGTTTCTACTGTAGTGTTTCAGATTCTACTGAAGATTAGAATGAGTTTCTACTGTAGTGTTTCAGATTCTACTGAAGATTAGGTTGGTGAGATCCAGATCAGAGTATCTTCCAAATAGCTGTTATGAAGATTAGTTTTCCGATTTTTATCCACCACTATTTTGTTACCTACAACAGTTTTGCCAATAGTGTAGCCAGCCTCCTTTTCTCATATATATAAACTGTTAGTCTTTATGTATCAGATCACAACGACTCGCTGATAGACAGTTAGTTGCTGTCTGATCCAACACAGTTGTAGGTTTTTCCAGGTCCCCGTAGTGTACTCCCCAGCCCGTTCTTTTCATGTACATAAACCGTTAGCCATTCCTGGGCCGTTGTGCGTCTCTCCCCTGCTGGGCGTTGTAAATTCCTGCCACGTCAGACAGAATCAGGGCAGTCTTCACATCTCAGGGTAGCTCTGTGAGAGCAGCGCCCCCCCCCCCCCCCCCCCCGTCTCAGTATGAGGCCTGGACGGGGTGTTTAATGCACTGCACTAGACACCAGTATCAATCTTCAGCTAGTGCTGCGTCCCACCACACAGCAGGACTCCGGGATAAATAAATGTTTGTCCTGGCCCAAGGTGTCCCCTTACAGTAGTCTTGTCCCAGACTGTGTGTGTGTGTGTACATTTTTATGTGTGTGGGTGCACAAGTGCTTATGTGTGCATGCAGCGTGAATGTGACTGTGTGTGTGTGACTGGGCATGTTAATAACTGGAGCCTATATTTGTATTGGTATTTATTATGGATCCCCATTAGGTCCTGAGTTCGTTTTGAACTTGGGGACTGTGAAGAGACCCCTGGTGGCATGTTTTGTGGAGTATGCATGGGTGTCTGAGCTCTGTGCTATTCGTTTGAACATACAGCTCGGTGCTTTCAACATGTCAATACCTCTCACAAAGGAAAGTAGTGATGTAGTCAATCTTTCGTCTACTTTGAGCTGGGAGAGATTGACATGTATGTCATTGATGTCTCTGTGTACATTTAAGGGCAAGGCATGCTGCTCTATTCTGGGCCAACTGTAATGTGCCTATGTCCCTCTTTGTGTCACTTGCCTGTATGACTGGGCAGTAGTCCAGGTGTGACAAAACTAGTGCCTGTAGAACTTTTGTTGATAGCGATGCCAAGAAGCAGAGCAACACTTTATTACAGATAGATCTCTCCCCATCTTAGCTACCACTGCATCAATATCTTTGGACCATGTCAGTTTACAATCCAGGGTTACACCAAGCAGTTTAGTCTCCTCAATTTTCTAAATTTCCACATTATTCATTACAAGATTTAGTTCAGGGTTTAGTGAATGATTTGTCCCAAATACAATGTTTTTTTTAAAAGTATTTAGGACTAACTTATTACTTGCCACCCATTATAAACTGACTGCAGCTCTTTGTTAAATGCTGCAGTGATTTCACTTGCTGTAGTAGCTGATGTGTAGAATGTTGAGTCATCAGCATACATAGACACACAAGCTTTACTCAGAGCCAGTGCCAGGTAATTAGTAAAGATTATAACAAGTAAGGGCCCTAGACAGCTGCCCTGGGGAATGCCCAACTCCACCTGGATTATGGCTTCCATTAAAAAAACACCCTCTGTGTTAGACATACAGTGCCTTGCGAAAGTATTCGGGCCCCTTGAACTTTGCGACCTTTTGCCACATTTCAGGCTTCAAACATAAAGATATAAAACTGTATTTTTGTGTGAAGAATCAACAACAAGTGGGACACAATCATGAAGTGGAACGACATTTATTGGATATTTCAAACGTTTTTAACAAATCAAAAACTGAAAAATTGGGCGTGCAAAATTATTCAGCCCCTTTACTTTCAGTGCAGCAAACTCTCTCCAGAAGTTCAGTGAGGATCCCTGAATGATCCAATGTTGACCTAAATGACTAATGATGATAAATACAATCCACCTGTGTGCAATCAAGTCTCCGTATAAATGCACCTGCACTGTGATAGTCTCAGAGGTCCGTTAAAAGCGCAGAGAGCATCATGAAGAACAAGGAACACACCAGGCAGGTCCGAGATACTGTTGTGAAGAAGTTTAAAGCCGGATTTGGATACAAAAAGATTTCCCAAGCTTTAAACATCCCAAGGAGCACTATGCAAGCGATAATATTGAAATGGAAGGAGTATCAGACCACTGCAAATCTACCAAGACCTGGCCGTCCCTCTAAACTTTCAGCTCATACAAGGAGAAGACTGATCAGAGATGCAGCCAAGAGGCCCATGATCACTCTGGATGAACTGCAGAGATCTACAGCTGAGGTGGGAGACTCTGTCCATAGGACAACAATCAGTCGTATATTGCACAAATCTGGCCTTTATGGAAGAGTGGCAAGAAGAAAGCCATTTCTTAAAGATATCCATAAAAAGTGTCGTTTAAAGTTTGCCACAAGCCACCTGGGAGACACACCAAACATGTGGAAAAAGGTGCTCTGGTCAGATGAAACCAAAATTGAACTTTTTGGCAACAATGCAAAACGTTATGTTTGGCGTAAAAGCAACACAGCTCATCACCCTGAACACACCATCCCCACTGTCAAACATGGTGGTGGCAGCATCATGGTTTGGGCCTGCTTTTCTTCAGCAGGGACAGGGAATATGGTTAAAATTGATGGGAAGATGGATGGAGCCAAATACAGGACCATTCTGGAAGAAAACCTGATGGAGTCTGCAAAAGACCTGAAACTGGGACGGAGATTTGTCTTCCAAAAAGACAATGATCCAAAACATAAAGCAAAATCTACAAGGGAATGGTTAAAAAATAAACATATCCTGGTGTTAGAATGGCCAAGTCAAAGTCCAGACCTGAATCCAATCGAGAATCTGTGGAAAGAACTGAAAACTGCTGTTCACAAATGCTCTCCATCCAACCTCACTGAGCTCGAGCTGTTTTGCAAGGAGGAATGGGAAAAAATGTCAGTCTCTCGATGTGCAAAACTGATAGAGACATACCCCAAGTGACTTACAGCTGTAATCGCAGCAAAAGGTGGCGCAACAAAGTATTAACTTAAGGGGGCTGAATAATTTTGCACGCCCAATTTTTCAGTTTTTGATTTGTTAAAAAAGTTTGAAATATACAATAAATGTCGTTCCACTTCATGATTGTGTCCCACTTGTTGTTGATTCTTCACAAAAAAAATACAGTTTTATATCTTTATGTTTGAAGCCTGAAATGTGGCAAAAGGTCGCAAAGTTCAAGGGGGCCGAATACTTTCGCAAGGCACTGTATAACTCTCGATCCATGATATAGATGTAAAGCCACAACACAGCAACAGATTACGATGAATAATGTCATTTATCCCATTTAGAATATGGCCCTAGTTGCGTTGGAGGGTAAAGAGAGTTGTAACTCTCAGCAACAACCTCTGTCCTGGCTGGTTCTCTGATAGCAGATTCATCCAGCGTAGATGAGTTGAGGCCATGCTGAATGGATTACAGTCTTAGCCCCACTAATATAACTCAGACAGCGTAAGTAACCATTCTAGCAGATTGTGTTCACTGTCACTGTTCTCCGTGTGCATGTAACTGCTAGAATGAACAGCACCATAAATTCAGCTTTTTCCTTGAGCAGACGACACGGAATCCCACCTAAATCTTCACATTCCCCTTTGACCTTCACATTCCCCTTCTCTCTCCCCAGAAAGCAGGAAATATGGGCATGTGGTTCTATAATAGTTCTCCCTGGCATCATTGCCAGGTTCTGAAGTCATCCTTCAGACACCTGAGTCACGTCGGCAATCTTGGCTCCTGTGGAGACGGCGGCCTTCTTGTTTGGCCTCCCAGTCGCAGAGTGGCTGATTTTTATTATGTCCTGGATCAACCTCCCACCTGTGTCTGGCTGAGTCGTCTGCCAGGTCTCCAACCCCCCAGCAGCACACAGTGGGTGATGTACTAGGCCTAGCCATAGAAGGCTACATCAACACCAGTAAGTACATCATCAGTGCCAGAGGCTGGATGGAGTAACACTGACTTCACACAGTCTACATGGAGGAACAATTAAAGGAGAGTAACTGTCAGGTTAGTTCACGCTTATGAATTGAGGTCATGAATCAGTACAAGTTCAGTTTGGGACTGCTGCCACTAGTTCTGTGAATGTAATGGGTCATTCCTGAAATACTGAGAGCCATTTTGGCAAACAATATCTTAACTACAATATCTTAACTTTATTGAGTTAATCCTAAATGATGTTGATCTAAATGTCTGTTCTCTTAATCAATAGTGTCAGATTAACTGACAAAAATTGCTATGGGGCTTTATATGGCAAGATAAAGGACGCAATTACACAGATATCAGACACACGGCAAACAAATCTAAACAGAATGACATCCCCACTCCCTCCCTCCCCCGATCACCCCACAGCCATACTCCTTTCCCAGAATCCTTTCCCAGTCCTCTTGGATGGCGATCTAACAAAATGCTCTGGAAAGATTGATCCCTCAGTCCTGTTGTGAGTGTGTGTGCCTGAGTGAGTGTGTGGCTCCTGTGTATATGCGTATTTGTGAGTCAGTGCATTAGTTCAGACTGCCAGGTCTTCTACTGTCAGCAGTGGTCCGTTCACTGGACATCTTCCCTGTGGCTCATAAGAAGAGGCCAAAGGTTGTCTGTCTGTCTGTACTGTATACCTGCAACCAGTTATCTCTTCAAGTCCATTGGGAGCAGTCAGGCTAGCTAGAGTGACCTTTGGCTTATTGGGAAAACATTTCCCCCTGTTTTGAATGTGCAACTACTGTCTTTGTTAAACATTTACATTGTTAAATTATCCATTATATTCGTTTTAGCGGGGGTATAAGCATCTAACACAACTTTAGATTGACTTGAGTTGGTATCACAAAAGCAGCTAAACTGATTGCCAGGAATGTGACAAGTTGAGTTAAGTTCAAAATAAGTTGTGTGCATTTGAAAAATTAGCATGTAAAATATACTGTCAGAAAAACAGACTATAAAATAAATGCAAATACTGAACTATGTTGTATGCTCAACTAAATGGGGAAACTATAGTATTTTATACTAATGCAAGTACTGAGCATGTGGCTCTGTAATGGTTCTCTCTGGCATCTTGGCTCTGAAGTCATCCTTCAGATACCTGAGTCTTGTCTGCCATCTTGGCTCCTGTGACCATTTTGTTTGGCCTCCCAATCACAGTGGCAGATTTATTCTGTCTGGGAACAGCCTCCTACCTGTGTCTGGCTGAGTCGTCTGCCAGGTCTCCAACCCCCCAGCAGGGTGATGTACTAGGCCTAGCCATAGAAGGCTACATCAACACCATATAGTAAGTACATCATCAGTGCCAGAGGCTGGATGGAGTAACACTGACTTCACACAGTCTACATGGAGGAACAATTGAAAGAGAGTAACTGTGTGTGTGTGTGCGTGCGTGGATTAGTTCAGACTGCCAGGTCTTCTGATACTGCAGTTTACTGTCAGCAGTGGTCCGTTCACTGGACATCTTCCCTGTGGCTCATAAGAAGAGGCCAAAGACTGACTGTCTGTCTGCAACCAGTGATCAACTCCATTGGGAGCAGTCAGGCTAGCTAAAGTTATTTTTCTTATAGGGTAGACATTTCCCCTTTTTGAATGTGCAACGACTGTCTTAAATGTTTAGATTGTTAAATGATCCATTATATTAGTTTTAGCGGTGGTATAAGCATCTAACTCAACTTTTGATTGACTTGAGTTGGTATCACGAAATAAGCTAAACTGATTGCCAGGAATGTGCCAATTTGTGTTAAGTTCAAAACTAAGTTTTGTTCATTTCAAATATGTAGCATTTGAAATATACTCTGCCGGCTGCCCCACATATGGCTTGGATGATGAATGTTTTTGTTTAATCTTCCATCCGGTAATTGCACTTCTCTTCTCATCTTTCTAAGCCAGCTGTGACTGAAATAGCTGCATCCCATCTAACATACAGTATGTTAATGTGAAACCGCTAATTAGGCTAACTTACACTAGTTATTACTTACATTTCCTTGTCATCTCATCAGCGTCCGTTACCTCGTGATTGATGCCTCCGACTGGCTTCAATTTCCAACTATATACTGTATGCATAAATATACCCCAACACAGAAGTTTAGTGTAGGGCCGTAGTGTATCCCCGTTTCCCTTGGGAACCCATTCAAGTGTAACACAGCCCATAAGTGCACAGGAAAACCAGATGAGCAGAATAAATCTCTCTCCACTGTGTCTGTGGGGAGCCATGGCTTGTAGCACTTCAGGTGGATGGACTGCTGTTCAGTGCTGTGCTGCTCGCCACATGAATGTTGTGAAATATCTGATTGATACTGTGCCTCTTGCTTGGTGCAGGAAGTGCTCACAGAGACTGTGATTGAAATAGCACACCGTGAGGTAGGTGGTGAAGTCACTGGTGTCCTAGACTCGGTCACTAAATCGAACCACACCACAAAGCCTATACTGATAAAGCTTTGGTTGATTGTTATTAAGGAGTTGTTGTAGACACCTCTCTATTGGACAAATAGCAGACGTCAATATGGCGACAGGATTCCTCACTGGCCAATAAGCCCATGTTCATTATGCTTTATGATAGTGGTCAGCTCTGGTGTGGTGTGAGGGAGTTACACATCCCATCCAAATCTCTGCATGTATTAGCGCCCTCCAGTGGTAGGTGCAATAGGTTGCAGATCATGACGTTGTCCACAGGAGGGCGCTGACAGCCTCGTTGACAATGCAATAGAACAGTAATACAGGAATGTTCCCTATTGTCTTGTACATGACTTCTCCTGTCAGTCAGTGGTGCTGTTTCTCCTCTCCCGTCAGGCCATGCTGCTGAGTCGGGACGGGCAGTACCTGTTGACGGGGGGAGACGGGGGAGTTCTGTCTGTCTGGCAGGTTCACAACCTCAAACAGATGTTCACCTACCCTGGCTGTGACGCAGGCATCCGCTCCATGGCCATGTCCAACGACCAAAGGTAACATACACACCTGGACTCTGACGCTGTAATCTTCACTCACATAGGTGTTGTGTGGTATGAAGTTTTAGCACATAGGAAGAAATAAGGAAAATATGGACTAATGATTTAAACAAACCTTCCCAATCTAGAATGCACAGAATACCAAGATGAAGACCTTGGTGTTATTCACAGTATGATGACAGACTTACTGTATGGCCTTAGTAAAAGTACATCATGTATGAGCCTTAACTCAACACTCCCTCTCCTAGGTGCATCATAACCGGCATGGCATCTGGTAGTATAGTCCTGTTCTACAACGACTTCAACAGGTGGCATCACGAGTACCAGACCAGATACTGAGGCAGGACCACACAACAACAATCCGGTTAACGTGGGACCTACCTACTGCAATCCTGTCGTTCGATGTACTAAGGCACTACTCAATACATATTGATATCCTGAATGTATCTCAAGAGAAGAAAAACTGTCTGATTCTGTCGAAAGAAGCAAACTATTTTTAAAAAAAGGGCATTGCTATATTTTGTAGGGCATATCGATAATTTCATATAATATCTTAGGGTGGGGTTATATACCTATGGTTACAAATCTATTTTTAGCTTGTTAAGAGTCTATTTTCATCTCGAGCAGAGGAAAATAAGGGTTCAAAGTGGAAGTAGGTAGAAAAGTATATTTGCATCTATTGTCTTAAAAATCCATATATTTGTGTACTTAGGGGTGAGTGATTATTTTCATTAGGTGTGAAACGTGGAGATATAATCATTATTTTGGTCATTAATATCCTTTTTTTTTCATGCTCTTTTTGCTACTGTGTGGAAACACAATATGTGACGTTTGTGTGGTGATCGAGCAGGAAGTTCAGTAAGTCCTTTATGTGTTCATGACTTGAGAGGGAATATATTCTATTTAAATGTTTGTACCACACCTCTGTGGAAACGGACAGATCTTGCCTTCCTGTGCATGAGTTGTCCTGATGGTGGCGTACACTGCACAAAGACTTGTCACGTATATCAGACAGTCATCATAGTAACAAGATGGCTACCGGTGTGATTAGTTTGTTTGTATCAAAGTGTTGTCATGACGATCATTAGCTTTATGTACTGTAACCATACTGATGAATAATATGTCTGTCAGTAAAAACAAATGTCATTGGCTATGTCCTAATTTTGTAAAATGGCGTCCCTTCATCTAATTTCCTTCATATTGCTTATCACCTATCAGAACTTTACATGAAGGAGACGGGACGAGGAAAGGAAGCCGTTCCGACGTAGCCATGATGTGCTTCTTTGTATAACTTCTTGTTAGCTTTACCTCCTCTCCTGAGGCATTTGCAGTACTTAAGCATATACTGTATCATATTAGCGATCGACACAGTGCCCAAACCATGCTAGGATCATCAAAGTATCTCATCTTGGCAAAGAGTGGTGCAGCAAAATGAGGGACTTGTCAGTGTCACGGTGAATATTCACAGGTTAAACCAGACCACAGACAACCCCGGAACCTGGACAGCCAAAGGGTGTGCACTTTTTGGTTCAAGCCCAGCTTTAAAATACCCGATTCTACCTAATTATGGGCCTTCAGGTCAAAACTGAATTGAATCAGGTGTTTTGGTGCAGGGTTGGAACACCCGATGTGGTTCATCCAATACAACGGTTGCTCATTAGGAGAAACATTGTGTTGGTTTGATCACGATTACAATGAAATGGCTACTACTGTATTTTCTATGTATCGCTCAATATTTTGGCAATCAATTTGGAATGAGTGTTTTTGACGCGTGATGAGTTCTGACAAATAAAATTGAATTTTTTAACTTGAGACATCTTGTCTTCAATTGAACTGTTATTTGAAGATAGACTGGAATGTAGCCAGGGGTGGGGTTGCACTAACCACACTGCACAACTTCCTCACCTGGCTGCAGTCAAGGCCTAGGGAGGTAGGTTTAACCCAGAGAATGATAGAAGTCGTATTAGCATGGGTAGTATCATTGACGGCTTCCACCCATGTAGTTGACTTGGTGGGAACTCCCATCCTCATTGGCTGATCCCTCCTGGTAACCCTGTTGGAGTCATGTCCAACCAGGTCATCGGGCAGGATCAGCCAATTGCGAAAATGAAGATAGCCTCAATGGGGCTGCCCATGCTGTCACAGACACAAAGATGAGTGCTATATCTCTATGGTTTTGTCTTAGGTTTATTCAAATTGAAAACTAGAAGGGTATAAACTTTTGCATAAAGACCATTTACAGTGCCTTGCGAAAGTATTCGGCCCCCTTGAACTTTGCGACCTTTTGACACATTTCAGGCTTCAAACATAAAGATATAAAACTATTTTTTTGTGAAGAATCAACAAGTGGGACACAATCATGAAGTGGAACGACATTTATTGGATATTTCAAACTTTTTTAACAAATCAAAAACTGAAAAATTGGGCGTGCAAAATTATTCAGCCCCTTTACTTTCAGTGCAGCAAACTCTCTCCAGAAGTTCAGTGAGGATCTCTGAATGATCCAATGTTGACCTAAATGACTAATGATGATAAATACAATCCACCTGTGTGTAATCAAGTCTCCGTATAAATGCACCTGCACTGTGATAGTCTCAGAGGTCCGTTAAAAGTGCAGAGAGCATCATGAAGAACAAGGAACACACCAGGCAGGTCCGAGATACTGTTGTGAAGAAGTTTAAAGCCGGATTTGGATACAAAAAGATTTCCCAAGCTTTAAACATCCCAAGGAGCACTGTGCAAGCGATAATATTGAAATGGAAGGAGTATCAGACCACTGCAAATCTACCAAGACCTGGCCGTCCCTCTAAACTTTCAGCTCATACAAGGAGAAGACTGATCAGAGATGCAGCCAAGAGGCCCATGATCACTCTGGATGAACTGCAGAGATCTACAGCTGAGGTGGGAGACTCTGTCCATAGGACAACAATCAGTCGTATATTGCACAAATCTGGCCTTTATGGAAGAGGTGCAAGAAGAAAGCCATTTCTTAAAGATGTCCATAAAAAGTGTCGTTTAAAGTTTGCCACAAGCCACCTGGGAGACACACCAAACATGTGGAAGAAGGTGCTCTGGTCAGATGAAACCAAAATTGAACTTTTTGGCAACAATGCAAAACGTTATGTTTGGCGTAAAAGCAACACAGCTCATCACCCTGAACACACCATCCCCACTGTCAAACATGGTGGTGGCAGCATCATGGTTTGGGCCTGCTTTTCTTCAGCAGGGACAGGGAATATGGTTAAAATTGATGGGAAGATGGATGGAGCCAAATACAGGACCATTCTGGAAGAAAACCTGATGGAGTCTGCAAAAGACCTGAGACTGGGACGGAGATTTGTCTTCCAACAAGACAATGATCCAAAACATAAAGCAAAATCTACAAGGGAATGGTTCAAAAATAAACATATCCTGGTGTTAGAATGGCCAAGTCAAAATCCAGACCTGAATCCAATCGAGAATCTGTGGAAAGAACTGAAAACTGCTGTTCACAAATGCTCTCCATCCAACCTCACTGAGCTCGAGCTGTTTTGCAAGGAGGAATGGGAAAAAATGTCAGTCTCTCGATGTGCAAAACTGATAGAGACATACCCCAAGCGACTTACAGCTGTAATCGCAGCATAACCGGCATGGCATCTGGTAGTATAGTCCTGTTCTACAACGACTTCAACAGGTGGCATCACGAGTACCAGACCAGATACTGAGGCAGGACCACACAACAACAATCCGGTTAACGTGGGACCTACCTACTGCAATCCTGTCGTTCGATGTACTAAGGCACTACTCAATACATATTGATATCCTGAATGTATCTCAAGAGAAGAAAAACTGTCTGATTCTGTCGAAAGAAGCAAACTATTTTTAAAAAAAGGGCATTGCTATATTTTGTAGGGCATATCGATAATTTCATATAATATCTTAGGGTGGGGTTATATACCTATGGTTACAAATCTATTTTTAGCTTGTTAAGAGTCTATTTTCATCTCGAGCAGAGGAAAATAAGGGTTCAAAGTGGAAGTAGGTAGAAAAGTATATTTGCATCTATTGTCTTAAAAATCCATATATTTGTGTACTTAGGGGTGAGTGATTATTTTCATTAGGTGTGAAACGTGGAGATATAATCATTATTTTGGTCATTAATATCCTTTTTTTTTCATGCTCTTTTTGCTACTGTGTGGAAACACAATATGTGACGTTTGTGTGGTGATCGAGCAGGAAGTTCAGTAAGTCCTTTATGTGTTCATGACTTGAGAGGGAATATATTCTATTTAAATGTTTGTACCACACCTCTGTGGAAACGGACAGATCTTGCCTTCCTGTGCATGAGTTGTCCTGATGGTGGCGTACACTGCACAAAGACTTGTCACGTATATCAGACAGTCATCATAGTAACAAGATGGCTACCGGTGTGATTAGTTTGTTTGTATCAAAGTGTTGTCATGACGATCATTAGCTTTATGTACTGTAACCATACTGATGAATAATATGTCTGTCAGTAAAAACAAATGTCATTGGCTATGTCCTAATTTTGTAAAATGGCGTCCCTTCATCTAATTTCCTTCATATTGCTTATCACCTATCAGAACTTTACATGAAGGAGACGGGACGAGGAAAGGAAGCCGTTCCGACGTAGCCATGATGTGCTTCTTTGTATAACTTCTTGTTAGCTTTACCTCCTCTCCTGAGGCATTTGCAGTACTTAAGCATATACTGTATCATATTAGCGATCGACACAGTGCCCAAACCATGCTAGGATCATCAAAGTATCTCATCTTGGCAAAGAGTGGTGCAGCAAAATGAGGGACTTGTCAGTGTCACGGTGAATATTCACAGGTTAAACCAGACCACAGACAACCCCGGAACCTGGACAGCCAAAGGGTGTGCACTTTTTGGTTCAAGCCCAGCTTTAAAATACCCGATTCTACCTAATTATGGGCCTTCAGGTCAAAACTGAATTGAATCAGGTGTTTTGGTGCAGGGTTGGAACACCCGATGTGGTTCATCCAATACAACGGTTGCTCATTAGGAGAAACATTGTGTTGGTTTGATCACGATTACAATGAAATGGCTACTACTGTATTTTCTATGTATCGCTCAATATTTTGGCAATCAATTTGGAATGAGTGTTTTTGACGCGTGATGAGTTCTGACAAATAAAATTGAATTTTTTAACTTGAGACATCTTGTCTTCAATTGAACTGTTATTTGAAGATAGACTGGAATGTAGCCAGGGGTGGGGTTGCACTAACCACACTGCACAACTTCCTCACCTGGCTGCAGTCAAGGCCTAGGGAGGTAGGTTTAACCCAGAGAATGATAGAAGTCGTATTAGCATGGGTAGTATCATTGACGGCTTCCACCCATGTAGTTGACTTGGTGGGAACTCCCATCCTCATTGGCTGATCCCTCCTGGTAACCCTGTTGGAGTCATGTCCAACCAGGTCATCGGGCAGGATCAGCCAATTGCGAAAATGAAGATAGCCTCAATGGGGCTGCCCATGCTGTCACAGACACAAAGATGAGTGCTATATCTCTATGGTTTTGTCTTAGGTTTATTCAAATTGAAAACTAGAAGGGTATAAACTTTTGCATAAAGACCATTTACAGTGCCTTGCGAAAGTATTCGGCCCCCTTGAACTTTGCGACCTTTTGACACATTTCAGGCTTCAAACATAAAGATATAAAACTATTTTTTTGTGAAGAATCAACAAGTGGGACACAATCATGAAGTGGAACGACATTTATTGGATATTTCAAACTTTTTTAACAAATCAAAAACTGAAAAATTGGGCGTGCAAAATTATTCAGCCCCTTTACTTTCAGTGCAGCAAACTCTCTCCAGAAGTTCAGTGAGGATCTCTGAATGATCCAATGTTGACCTAAATGACTAATGATGATAAATACAATCCACCTGTGTGTAATCAAGTCTCCGTATAAATGCACCTGCACTGTGATAGTCTCAGAGGTCCGTTAAAAGTGCAGAGAGCATCATGAAGAACAAGGAACACACCAGGCAGGTCCGAGATACTGTTGTGAAGAAGTTTAAAGCCGGATTTGGATACAAAAAGATTTCCCAAGCTTTAAACATCCCAAGGAGCACTGTGCAAGCGATAATATTGAAATGGAAGGAGTATCAGACCACTGCAAATCTACCAAGACCTGGCCGTCCCTCTAAACTTTCAGCTCATACAAGGAGAAGACTGATCAGAGATGCAGCCAAGAGGCCCATGATCACTCTGGATGAACTGCAGAGATCTACAGCTGAGGTGGGAGACTCTGTCCATAGGACAACAATCAGTCGTATATTGCACAAATCTGGCCTTTATGGAAGAGGTGCAAGAAGAAAGCCATTTCTTAAAGATGTCCATAAAAAGTGTCGTTTAAAGTTTGCCACAAGCCACCTGGGAGACACACCAAACATGTGGAAGAAGGTGCTCTGGTCAGATGAAACCAAAATTGAACTTTTTGGCAACAATGCAAAACGTTATGTTTGGCGTAAAAGCAACACAGCTCATCACCCTGAACACACCATCCCCACTGTCAAACATGGTGGTGGCAGCATCATGGTTTGGGCCTGCTTTTCTTCAGCAGGGACAGGGAATATGGTTAAAATTGATGGGAAGATGGATGGAGCCAAATACAGGACCATTCTGGAAGAAAACCTGATGGAGTCTGCAAAAGACCTGAGACTGGGACGGAGATTTGTCTTCCAACAAGACAATGATCCAAAACATAAAGCAAAATCTACAAGGGAATGGTTCAAAAATAAACATATCCTGGTGTTAGAATGGCCAAGTCAAAATCCAGACCTGAATCCAATCGAGAATCTGTGGAAAGAACTGAAAACTGCTGTTCACAAATGCTCTCCATCCAACCTCACTGAGCTCGAGCTGTTTTGCAAGGAGGAATGGGAAAAAATGTCAGTCTCTCGATGTGCAAAACTGATAGAGACATACCCCAAGCGACTTACAGCTGTAATCGCAGCAAAAGGTGGCGCTACAAAGTATTAACTTAAGGGGGCTGAATAATTTTGCACGCCCAATTTTTCAGTTTTTGATTTGTTAAAAAAGTTTGAAATATACAATAAATGTCGTCCCACTTGTTGTTGATTCTTCACAAAAAAAATACAGTTTTATATCTTTATGTTTGAAGCCTGAAATGTGGCAAAAGGTCGCAAAGTTCAAGGGGGCCGAATACTTTCGCAAGGCACTGTAGATGGTGTGGAAATATATTGCGCAACCTTCCCTTTAAGAGATGACGGTTGGAGTCTTCACCAGGACCTGCTTGCTGCTCTCAATGTGGTTAAACCCCCCAACGCAGAGCGGGGGGTTATGGGGAGTCTGTGGGTCCCTAGCTTAGTTCCCCATGGGCTAGATCTGGTAACTGTTTCTATCCTGGTGATTGGCTCAGTAGGTCTGGAGCTAAACACATCATCAAGTAGCGGTTTTCATTGGCAAATGGTTGGAATTAGGCTATGTTGTTGCTTCAGATATTGTCCACAGGAGGGCGCTGATGATCACATGGTCTCAGTCCCTTTACCTCATTGTGAGTGGCTTATAATATACACACCTTTATCAACAAGGTGCCAAAGAAATAAAAACATGAAAAAAACTGATTTGAATACTTTTTATTGCGTTTGAAGTTTTCCAATGTGCTCCTAATACATAATGATAAAGGAGTCACAGTGGCTAAATGTCTGTACAAACAAAGTGCTGGCCACAGCTGACAGTGTTTTTCCATACACGTATCCAGACTAACTGTTGACAGGAGTGTTTTTCCTGTTTGAAATGTAATTTTCATACACGTATCCAGACTAAAACTGCAATAAAACAAGCATTATGATGATGACAGTGTAGTTTGACTAAACATTACACAACAGAACAGCTACTATACGTACAATAGTACCAGCTTGACGTGCGTGTGCGCGAGACCTGTTTTGTGGGGAGGCAGAGGGAGGAACATGGCATGCAACTAAAGCCCCTTGTAGTAGTAGTAGTGATGTGCATCGGAGCCATTATCAATATCCGAAGGGTTAAACCCTAACCAACTGCAGTAGGCTAGGTAAGGAGATATGGGTTATGGGTTGTATCCCAAATGGTTCCCTATACCCCTACATAGTGCACTACTTTTGACCAATACCCTATGGGCCCTGCTCAAAAGTAGTGCACTATATAGGGAATAGGGTGTGATTTGGGACTTAAACATGGACTTTAAAACAAGTGCATTACCATTACAGACAAAGACAACAGCAAAGTGAAACAGCCTCACATTATTATCCGGTAAATCTGGACTGATAAATGAGTATATGAGGGGATAGAGCTCCCAGTGTTTCCTGTCAGCTGCTTTCAGAAAAGGAATCTAACTACTGGGTCAGGTTCATTAGGGCACAAAATGAAAAACATTTTGCAACGGAGGGCGAAAATGAGCGTTTCTTACAGGACATGTCCATGAAGTCCCTTCCTGTTTGTCTGTTTTCTTCCTGATGAACATTTACATTTTAGTCATCTAGCAGACGCTCCTATCCAGAGCGACTTACAGGAGCAATTAGGGTTAAGTGACTTGCTCAAGAGCACATTGGCAGATTTGTCACCTAGTTGGCTGGGGGATTCGAACCAGTGACCTTTCGGTTACTGGCCAAACGCTCTTAAACGCTAGGCTACCTGCCGCCCTGAACACACCCCTGATCTGGCAGCTATTTTGACAGGCACACCTCTCCTCATTGACACGTTCAACTTCTACTCTGTTGCGTTTCTCTTTTGGTGTTCAGCAGTTAAACACTACAGGCTCCATAGCGGACCAATGATAAACAGGCTTTACAGACAAGAGAAGAAAAACTCAAACCTTCAACTTTCATTCGGATGCCTCGTGTCTGTCATACAATACTATATACATCTACAGTAGCAGTTTATCTTACAACAGACGGCAAGCACGCCAAATAATACACTTCTACCCATAATCAACATGTGTGTTTCTACCAACCAACCACAGACAATAAATAAAACATGATCAGAAGTCATTCCAGAAAACCCCATCTGAAACCACACACACTAACTAGGCAGGCCTCGCTCTATTTTCTCCATATATAAATACACACATACCGTATATACAAATCAACCAAAATGTACAAAACACCTCAACTTCCCTCTTGGAGCGTGGATATGATGGGTTCTCTACAGAGATTGTACTGTAGGTTGTAGGAGCCATTTTGCTTGTTTTTTTTTTGCCATTTGCTGCTTGGGAGCCTAGGAACGATACAGCAGTGGATATCAGCTGTTATACTGTTACTGGGGATGGAGGTTCTATCTGTATCTAGCCCCCTACATGCGAATCATAGGTCTGGGGATACGGCGCGTGGAGGTAAGGGGGCTGGAAAGGTACAAATTAGACCATGGTCCAGCAGCCAGTCTTCTCATCCATCATTCTTTCTCACAACTCTCTGGCAGTAGCAGCAGCTTCAACGTCAAGGCCCACCAGGGGTGATGGAGGGGTGGGAGAGGAGGGAGAGGAGCAGGTCAGGGGTGAGGGAGGGCTGGGAAAGGCAGAGGGAGACAGAGGGTCGGAGGGAGAGGGGCAGGTAAAAAGAGAGGGAGGAGAGGAGGGAGAGAGAGGGGCAGGAGGAGAGGGGGAGGCTTTGCGTTTGGAAGGTGATGAGTTGGAGGGGCAAGTAATAGGCTTATACGAGGCAGGAGGGAAGGCACAGGCATGGAGCTTGGTTGGAGAGGAAAGAGAAGGGGACATTTGAAGTTTGGTAGGTGAAGAGGGAGAGGAAGGAGAAGGAGAGATGACAGGTTTGGTAGGTGAGGAAGGAGAGGGAGAGATAACAGGTTTGTCAGGAGAGGAAGGAGAGGGAGAGTTGTTGGGCCTGGTAGGGGAGGTAGGATAGATAGAGATGTTAGGCTTGGTAGGAGAGGAAGGAGAGACAGGGACAGAGGGAGAGGTAACAGGTCTGGTAGGTGTTGAAGGAGAGATGGGAGGGGATACAGGCACATCAGTCTGAGGACTCTTGGGTTCCTCCTCTGGCAGGGCAGGCTTGGTGGGTGATGCCAGCTTGGTGGGTACTGGCAGCTTGGAGTTGGGTGAGACTGGTGAGGCTTGCTTGACTGGCATGGCTGCAGGAGGGACTACTTTCTTCCCAGGCAGTGGTGGGGGCGGAGGTGGTGCTGTGGGCCTCTGGCTGCGACGAGTCAGCTGGATCCTCTTCTTATCTAGAGCTGTGTTCTGGTAGAGGTCAGGGGTGAGGGGTCAGGGGTGAGGGAAAGAAAGTCAGACTGACACTCACCTTCTGTACTGTACAATACAACAGAACCAAACAAGTAGGGAGAGACAGAAATAAAGAACAGTGGGTCAATATATAATGGGAAGAGAAAACTGCCCCAAGATGACGTTCAACCGCACTGATCTCTGACAGTAAGATCCATGGAGTAACATTTCTATATAATATTAAACACAGTATATAAAAATATATATATATGAACAGAAACAATCATAGATGGGATGATTTTACAGTGACAGACCCTTCACAGTAGACTGACCCAAGACAGCAAATCATATCATCAATGCTCAACATGCAGTGTAAGGGAAAATGAGAAATTGTGCTGGAGAGATTTTGCCTCATCACAACCGAAAACCAACTAGACACTGAAGATCACATCTGGAATTACAGATCATTTGGATTGCTATAATAATAACAGTAATAACTACATAACAATCAGAAGGCATCCAGATTTCCCATGTTCCCTTAGCTGAGTGAGTCTTCGTGGTGTCAGTGAAGAAGCAGTGAAGAAGCGTAGCCTTCAGTGTTAGTACATACCATTGCCTTGGAGCTAATTCAGAGGGTGGCAATGTGGGCGTGTTGTGGAGGGGTGGAGGGGGCGGGGAGGAAGCAGAGGGGACAGAGACTAGTCTTACTCACAGCTCAACAACATTAGAGGAGACACAGAAAGCAGGCCTGTTTGATTCCTGCTCTGGTGTACCGCAGCACTGCTGGTTTTCCTCTGTCCCTGGTAGCTAAGTGATCAGTTCATGCCATTGGTTAGCCAGAGTCCACTACTCACCTGGTTTCCAAGATCTAAATAAAAAGAAGCAATGATGTCCCACTGGGCACACGTCTATTACACGTTGGTTCAATAGAATTTCATTGATATGACGTGGAAACAACGTTGATTCAACCAGTTGTGTGGCTCTCCAGGCCTGGAATTGATTAGCCTAAAGTCTGCTATGACAATCATCTCTCAGGATGCTAGCAAGCTCAATGACAATTTTAGAAATCTTAACTTCTGGGGGAGTACTGTTCAATGTTAAATCCAAGGCAATATAAGCTATTTTCATCTGTCTCTCTCATCTGGTGCAGTAGTGCAGTTTAAATGTTTGACCACAAGGTGGTGGTAGAGCTCAATTGAACAATTATCAGGAGATGAACCGTAATGTATCCAAAGGGCTGGGACAGCAGGTTGAAATGTTTTGTCATGAATCTTGTTCTGGGGGCAGCTCTGCCGAGTGGTCACTAGCTGGCACAGCCACAAAGTAATATAATCTAATTTTAAACCTAACCTTAACCACACTGTTAACCTTAATTCCTAACCCTATCCTTAAATTAAGACCAACAAAAATCATTTTTGTTTTGTAGCTGGCCCATCTAGCGAAAATTGCTCAGTTCTGCCTCCAGAGCAAGATTCATGACAATAAATGTCAACCTGCCATAAACATGGCTTTACATAGACATCAAATATATTGTAAAATTGCCATAGACATTTAATGTCCCCAGGTTATTGTAGGGGCATTAACTATAAGAGCACTACTTTGGATGAGTGACAGAGACAGGGGGCAAATTAAAAATTAGTTCAGCAGAAGCAATGAGGGCTTCTCTTAGGCCTAGTTAGTTAGCATGCCAAATAACCACCCAGCCAGCCAAAAACAACACAGAATACAATAACATGTACAAATCTAACTCAGACAACAACTCTCAACACAGCAGTGACATCACTGTCAACAAAGTCAGTCCACACAGGGACGAGTTGATTGATGAAGATGGTTATGAGTGAGATAAAAGTGGAGGATGAGAGAGGGGGATGATTGAGAGACAGAAAATAAAAGAGACCCATTGGAGGAGGAGAGAGGAGCCTAGGCAAATTACACGAGGGGGCAGAGCAGTCATGCAAACTGATTCAAGGCCACTGCAGAGAGTTACTGAGTTATTCTGCCCAGATCAATCTGTTATAGAGGCATTATTGGAGCTGGCAGAGGGGGAGAGAGTGGAGGATGGGGGAGATCGGTACCCTGCACTCAGCTCCAAATCTTCCCCTGTGGTCCTGGGATGAGGGAGTGGGATGAGCAGGAGGGGCGCGGGGATCTCCTTTACACCTCAAACTGTCGAAGGAGATTTACAACAAAATGAGGTTTAACCCTGAGTCAGGGGTAGTCCCAAATGAACCTTTGCACACCCTTTAGCCCGTGCTAATCCCTTTCTACTGCTGCAGTGGGTATACTGGACCCAGGTGGAAGCAGACAGCATGTGTGCATCGCAATAGTCTAGAGAGGCTTCCTCTCATTGTCTCCATCTTCAAGGACCAGGGAAGGAGATGAGGGGGATCTAATTGAGATGCATCCATTGACAGACCTATGCTATATTGGTCATGTATTCGCAGGCCAGCTCCAGCTCAATAGAACCCCAAGTGGACCAGAGAGGGGAGGTGATGTGTGCGGCAGATCGAGAGGAAGTTCACCACCCACAACAGGAAGTTACATAACTGTGCCAGGAGGTGCATAGACTTGTGGGAAAAAGCTTAAAAACAGATAAGGAGGATGGTAGGATATGATTCATGTACTCTGGAGTCACTAAGAACACTGCGTCAACACTAAAACACGACATTTGTACTGCAAGGATGAAAACGCGTTTTAGAGATAAGATGATGAATCAGGATTTATCCGTGTGTAATCCCAGGGGAAAGCATTTTGAATAAATGTTGCTCTCTTAAAACCCTCAGTGATATGATTACATGAACAGAAGTTGTCCATTTCTTAGCTTTCCTGTCAGATAATCTCTCATGTTCTTTTAGATCAAACTCTTTTGTAACCAACTGATTAATAGTACTAGATGTGAAAATGGTTATTGTTTGTTTGAAAGTGAGTAGGTGTAGTGCTGAATTGACTAACATTTGTTACAGCTCATGTTGGTTTCCAATCAATGTTGAAATATAAGCGGATGCCAATAAAAATAAAATCAGGAAGCTTCTTTTATCTTTGTTTTTGGTTCCTTCAGAAAATGACTGATGGCAAGTAAATCAGGCCATGGTTGAACATTTCTGCAAATATCAAGAATCTACAGACGAGGACTCTGGGGTGTCAATGTACGACAGATGGTGGAATACAGAGAGTTCAGATGAGGGAAAGTATATGGAGATACACAATGTGTGTATTGGAAACGTGACCAGAAAATAGAGAGTAGTTGGTAGAGAGTAGAGGGTCGTGACAGAGTGCTGTTGTGTATACGGAGTAAAACAATGTGTGTATGGGACCAGAAAACAAATAATGGGTTGTGATAGTGAATGTTGTTGTCTTGTCCCTCACCATGATGACTGACACTCCTGCTGTGGTTGTGCTGGGCTTTGGTGCTGTGTTGAAGTGTGTCCTCAGTTTACCTGACACCTCCATCTTCATGTTGTTCTCCATGTTGTCATCCTGCAGAGACACACACACATTCTCCTTTATGGTCCTGAACACACACACACATTCTCCTTTATGGTCCTGAACACACACACACACATTCTCCTTTATGGTCCTGAACACACACACACACACATTCTCCTTTATGGTCCTGAACACACACACACACACACACACACATTCTCCTTTATGGTCCTGAACACACACACCCCCACACATTCTCCTTTATGGTCCTGAACACACACACACCCCCACACAAAGTCCACAAGACAAGTTACCGTGACCCAGGGATGAGAGAGGATGTCCTGTGCTGTGTAGCGTGCCTCCACGTTCACCTGCAGCATCCGCCCAATCAGCTCCTAGAAAACACATCAGGTCATGCATCAGCGGTGACATCTTCAGGGTCCAGTCTCTCTCAAGTCATGTCGTCACAACTTTACTTTGACATGTCATGTCACATAGTGAGAACAATGTACAAGTGTCACAGGAGGACATTACAAACAATGCTCTAGCACGGTTTGGCTACATTCACTGTGCCTCCAACCAGGGTCGGGTTCATTAGGGCTTACCATAACAAAACGTACCAAAATATTTTGCAACAGAAAACGAAAATGAGCATGTCTTATTGGACAAGTTCAGGTAGTCCATATCAGTCCATTTTCTACTCTTCCGGTAACTAATGAATAGACCGTGACTGCAGCAGGCTGTTGAGATCTCTAGACGTAGGCTTTTCTTTGTTAAGTCGAGGTGCCACTGCAGCAGAGGATTTAATTAGTAGTTCAGACTTGCTTTGAAATAGCTGCTGTCACTGTAACACATGGTGGTCATTTAGGGAGTGAGAGGAGAGAGAGGAGGGAGAGAGAGACATTTAAATTCTACAACCACCTAAAAGGAAGCAATCCCCAAACCTTCCATAACAAAGCCATCCCCGACAGAGAAATAAATCTGGAGAAGAAACCCCTAAGCAAGCTGGTCCTGGGGCTCTGTTCACAAACAGACCCCACAGAGCCCCAGGACAACAACACAATTATACCCAAACAAATCATGAGAAAACAAAAAGATCGTTACTTGGCCTTAAACAGAGACTACACAGTGGCAGAATACCTGAACACTGTAACTGACCCAAAATGAAGGAAATCTTTGACTATGTACAGAAATACCACCGTAGGAGACCTGGCTCTCAAGAGAAGACAGGCTATGTGCACACTGCCCACAAAATTAGGTGGAAACTGAGCTGCACTTCCTAACCTCCTGCCAAATATATGACCATAATAGAGACACATATTTCCTTCAGATTACACAGACCTACAAAGAATTTGAAAACAAATCAAATTTTGATAAACTCCCATATCTACTCGGTGAAATTACACAGTGTGCCATCACAGCAGCAAGATTTGTGACCTGTTGCCACAAGAAAAGGTCAACCAGCGAAGAACAAACACCAGTGTAAATACAACCTATATTTATGTTTATTTATTTTCCCTTTCGTACTTTAACTATTTCCACATCATTACGACATTGTATATATACACACTGTACATAATATGACATTTGAAATGTCTTTATTCTTTTGGAACTTTTGGAAGCGTCATGTTTATTTCACTTTTGTTTATCCATTTCACTTGCTTTGGCAATGTAAACATATGTTTCCATGACAATAAAGCCCTTAGAGAGAGAGAGTGAGAGGCAGAGAGAGCGAGAGAGAGCGAGAGAGAGGCAGAGAGAGCGAGAGAGAGAGAGAGGCAGAGAGAGCGAGAGAGAGAGAGAGGCAGAGAGAGCGAGAGAGAGAGAGAGGCAGAGAGAGCGAGAGAGAGAGAGAGGCAGAGAGAGCGAGAGAGAGAGAGAGGCAGAGAGAGCGAGAGAGAGAGAGAGGCAGAGAGAGCGAGAGAGAGAGAGAGGCAGAGAGAGCGAGAGAGAGCGAGAGGCAGAGAGAGCAAGAGAGAGGCAGAGAGAGCGAGAGAGAGGCAGAGAGAGGCAGAGAGAGGCAGAGAGAGGCAGAGAGAGCAAGAGAGAGAGGCAGAGAGAGCAAGAGAGAGAGGCAGAGAGAGCGAGAGAGAGAGAGGCAGAGAGAGCGAGAGAGAGAGAGAGGCAGAGAGAGCGAGAGAGAGAGAGAGGCAGAGAGAGCGAGAGAGAGAGAGAGGCAGAGAGCGAGAGAGAGGCAGAGAGAGCGAGAGAGAGCGAGAGAGAGCGAGAGAGAGCGAGAGAGAGCGAGAGAGAGAGACAGAGAGAGACAGAGAGAGACAGAGAGAGAGACAGAGAGAGAGACAGAGAGAGAGAGCGAGAGCGAGAGAGAGCGAGAGAGAGAGAGAGGCAGAGAGAGCGAGAGAGGCAGAGAGAGCAGGAGAGAGAGAGAGAGGCAGAGAGAGCGAGAGAGAGGCAGAGAGAGTGAGAGAGAGAGAGAGGCAGAGAGAGCAAGAGAGAGGCAGAGAGAGGCAAAGAGAGGCAGAGAGAGGCAGAGAGAGCAAGAGAGAGCAAGAGAGAGGCAGAGAGAGGCAGAGAGAGCGAGAGAGAGAGAGGCAGAGAGAGCGAGAGAGAGAGGCAGAGAGAGCGAGAGAGAGAGGCAGAGAGAGCGAGAGAGAGAGCGAGAGAGAGAGCGAGAGAAAGAGCGAGAGAAAGAGAGAGCGAGAGAGAGGCAGAGAGAGCGAGAGAGAGGCAGAGAGAGAGAGAGAGAGAGAGAGAGAGGCAGAGAGAGAGAGGCAGAGAGAGAGAGGCAGAGAGAGAGAGGCAGAGAGAGAGAGGCAGAGAGAGAGAGGCAGAGAGAGCGAGAGAGAGCGAGAGAGAGCGAGAGAGAGAGCGAGAGAGAGCGAGAGAGAGAGAGCGAGAGAGAGAGAGCGAGAGAGAGAGAGTTCCGGAGTTCCAAATTGAGCAGCTGCTGAAAAATGAGCTCCTGTATATATTGAGATTTAAATGGTTTTTTAGAGTGAAGTACATCGAAAAAATCAAAAGAAAACTGCAAGACTCAATAGAAGACAATACAAGCAACAAACCAAAAAGACAGGATTTCGAAAAAGTAACTATTTTTCATAAAATTATACAGTTATCTTAGCTAGCTGAATTGTTAGCTGAATTGTTTACATGTTGCTAAGCAGTTGCTAGGGACTCTCCTGGAAGAAGCTAGCTAGCTTACAAAGAATAACAAAAAAATATCTAGTTAACAGAAGAAAGGAAGACAAAATAAGGACAAAATAAGGACAGAAGAAAAAAGAAAAGAAAAAAGGACAACAAAGTGAAACAGTCCTCTGAAGAAACAAGAGAGCATTATACAAGAAACAGCACTTCTATTGCAACATTGTAGCCAACATCACCAGCGTTGCTATGGAAATTGTTTACCCACCAGACATCCAAACAGAGAAAGCTAAGAAAAGTTTCAAAGGTTTGTTGATGGGACAGAACCATGAATGCCTGTTTGCAGATCTAACCAGTTACAAAACAAGAGCAAATTTAATTTTTAATACCAATCGAGGGAACATATGGAAAAAGGTTATTTGCAACCATTTCCCTTTCTCAAAAAAGAGGGGCATCAGCCAAGGATGTCAGATCAGCATTTTTGAAGAAGCTGACCAGAGCAACACATATCAAACAGTAAACTTATATAATAATGGAACTGTATTGATACAAGGCAATGATTCAAGCCTCCAGGCTTTTGAGAATAGGTTTGCTACCCTAAAAGAAGACGCTGACATCATCTCAGAAAATGAGGAAAAAGTCAAGGAGGGAGATGGAGAAAAGCAGACCCCAATGGTCTCTGTGACCCAGCAGGAAGCCCTCAACGTCCCTTTACCTACCTCACCTGCAGCAGACAGAGTCAAGGACATGACAATTTCAATAAGAACACCTGCTATGCAACGTTTCCACAACACCCTCTCTCTAGTCGAAGCAGAGGTCATAGAACTCAGAGAGAAGAAGCTTCAAGAGGAGGACACTGTCCAGAAACTCAAAGAAGAGATGAAACAGTTCAGGGAGGAGAGCAGAGCATCCATAGCTAAATTAGAAAGCAGAATGGACAAGCTGAGTCAGACAAATGATGACCTCAGAGACCATCTGAGCACAACTAGAAAGGAGCTCGAACAAAAAGAGAGGTACATTGACACCCTCAACCGGCAGAGAGTCATTGTGTCCTCTGCATCTAGAAAACATGTCCACCAGCTTGGTACAACACAAGCAGAACCTGAGACCAGCATGGCCTCCACTACACAGCCGGATGACACTGCACCAGCCTACCAGTCTGCTCCAGCCCAGGTCAACCTACCAGCCTCTCAGTCTGCTCCAGCCCAGGTCAACCTACCAGCCTCCCAGTCTGCTCCAGCCCAGGTCAGAATACCAGCCTCCCAGTCTGCTCCAGCCCAGGTTAACCTACCAGCCTCCCAGTCTGCTCCAGCCCAGGTCAACCTACCAGCCTCCCAGTCTGCTCCAGCCCAGGTCAGAATACCAGCCTCCCAGTCTGCTCCAGCCCAGGTTAACCTACCAGCCTCCCAGTCTGCTCCAGCCCAGGTCAGAATACCAGCCTCCCAGTCTGCTCCACCCAGACAATCACCCACAACTGCAATTCTAATTGATTCAAATGGGAAGTTCTTAGTCCAGGAAAGATTATTCCCTAGACACCAGGTGTATAAGTTCTGGTGTCCTACAACTGAGAGTGCAATGCAGCTACTCAGTCAGACCAGGATTGACACCCCTGACAACATCATCATCCACACTGGCACAAACGACCTTCATGCCAAAGGTGAAAATGTATCTGGGGCAGTGAGAAGAGTGGCAGAACGGGCACAGGCTATGTTCCCAACAACCAATATAGTTGTGTCCACCCTCCTACCAAGAAAAGACTTCCCAGAAAAGTTGATCGACAAAATAAATCAACAGATCACTGTGGACTGTGCCTCACTGCTCAACGTCAGAACGGCTCACCACCCCACTCTGACATGTCAACACTTATATGATAATATACATCTTGATCAGGACAGTATCAGAACCTTTGCCAAGGACCTAAAAGATGCAACACTTGGCAGGGACCCACACACCCATCACCCCAGCAACAAAGGTCCCACGCCCCACCTTCTGAAACAACAGTACCTCCACCATCCCGAGGAGAAAAGAGCCAGACATGGCTTATTACAGCACAGCTCTACTAGACCAGGCCCAACACAGCACAGCTCTACTAGACCAGGCCCAACACAGCACAGCTCTACTAGACCCGGCCCATCACAACACAGCTCTACTAGACCTGGCCCATCACAACAAAGCTCTACTAGACCTGGCCCATCACAACACAGCTCTACTAGACCTGGCCCATCACAACAAAGCTCTACTAGACCCGGCCCATCACAACACAGCTCTACTAGACCCGGCCCATCACAACACAGCTCTACTAGACCCGGCCCATCACAACGCAGCTCTACTAGACCCGGCCCATCACAACACAGCTCTACTAGACCTGTCCCATCACAACACAGCTCTACTAGACCCAGCCCATCACAACACAGCTCTGACCACTACTCCAGGGTCGGTCAGAACACTGCCCTTCAGGGAAGTAGACCACATGATGCAGTCCACACCATGTATCAATTAGATCGTCAGCCTACATATGCTGAGGTAACCTCTGGCAGAAGACCCCTAGAACAATCAGAGATAGGAGAGGTGCGCCAACTACTGCAACTAATATGCAGACTACTGAGCTAGACAGTCCCTTTAATTCACACACGGGCACGCACGCGCACACACACACACACAAACACACAGGGTTGCAGATTGCACATAACATAAGTACAATGCAATCTTATTCCATTCTTATTCATTTGTTTACAAATATTCCTAAATGTATTGACACCGGTATTATAATAATTATTATATGTAATGGTGTGTGTGTGTGTGTGTGTGTGTGCGCGTGTGTGTGTATGTATGTATGTATGTATGTATGTGTGTATATGTGTATGTGCATGTATGTGTGTATATATATATATATATATATATATATATATATATATATATATATATATGTATGTGTATGTGTATATATATGTATATATATATGTATGTATGTATGTGTGTGTGTGTGTATGTATGTGTGTGTGTGTGTGTGTATGTATGTATGTATGTATGTGTGTATATGTATATATGTATGTGTATGTATATATATATGTATATATATATGTATGTGTATGTATATATGTATGTATATGTGTATATATGTATGTATATATATGTATATGTGTATGTGTGTATGTATATATATGTATATATACATATTTTATTTTTTTTTGTTTTTTTCGATGTACTTTACTCAAGCCAGTGAATATCACTTATTATAAATGAGATCATTAACTATCAGCTCTTGGAATATCCAGGGCCTATACTCTTCACATTTTGGTTATAAAACAACTAATCCAGAATTGATTAAAAACATCAAGGGACAGGACATCATAATCCTACTGGAAACATGGTGTCGTGGAGACATAGATACTCAGTGTCCCTCAGGCTATAGAGAAAGTTTACTACCATCAATCAAACATAAAAATGTTAAACGGGGCCGAGACTCAGGTGGAATCATCATTTGGCATAAGCAGGACTTAGCACTGAATGAAATGAAAAAAGGTACCACTCACATTTGGCTAAAACTTAACAAAGGTACAATCTATTGTGACAATGATGTATACATATGTGCAGCTTATGCTCCTCCTTCAGATTCATCATATTATGATGATCAGTTTTTTGACAATCTCCAGACAGAAATCATTACATTTCAGGCGCAGGGTAAAGTGCTTCTTTGTGGAGATTTCAATGCAAGAACAGGTTCTGAGCCTGACTACACTGATGCGGGAGGTAACCACCACATATTTGGACACCCCTCCTTGTACAGTAGCCCTATTATAAATAATAGAAACAGTCCTGACCAAATACTGAACAAAAATGGAAAAGAGTTAGTACATCTCTGTCGAGCCTTAGGCCTGTACATGCTTAATGGTAGAATCAGAGGGGACTCTTTAGGTCAGTTTACTTACTGCTCAGCTCTTGGGACAAGTGTAGTCGATTATGCCATCACTGACATTGACCCCTCCTCCATTAGTGCATTCACTGTCAGACCACAGACACCATTGTCAGATCACAGTCAGATCAACGTGTTTCTGAAGAAATTAACCGGCAATATTCATTCAAAAAAACAGCCCAATAAACTTTACAACATAAACCAATCGTTCAGATGGGCTCCAAACAGTGCAGAGGCATTCATTGAAACATTGAACTCAAATGAAATGATGAACTCTATACAGTTTTTCAATAACTCACAGTACCAAAACAATAAAGATGGTGTCAATTCAGCTACCCAAAACATCAACTGCATATTCCAAAAAGCAGCATCGAAAGCAAATTTGAGAAAACCAAAGCAATGCAACATCAGAAGCAAAAATCAAAATGTTTCTGACAAATGGTTTGATAATGAATGTAAAACAATTAGAAAACACCTAAGACAAATGTCAAACAAAAAACATAAGCAGCAAAACAACCCAGAGCTACGATATGAATACTTTGAAACTCTGAAACAGTATAAACAAACACTGAAATGCAAGAAATTGAATTATACCAACAAGACACTTGATGAAATTGAAAACGCAATTGACCAAAATCAGTTCTGGGACATGTGGAACAATTTAAGCACATCAAAGCCACAAGAATTAGCCATACAAGATGTAGGAATTTGGAAAACTTACTTTGATAATCTATACAAAAACATCCCACAAAAAGACTTAAACCAGAACCAATTAGAAATTAAAGAAAAATTGAACATCCTGGAATCAGTCATTAAAAACAACCAAAATCCATTAGATTACCCAATAACCCAACAAGAACTAAATGAAAAGCTAAAATCTATTAAATCAAAAAAGGCTTGTGGTGTAGACAACATCAGAAATGAAATGCTGAAAAACAGCACACCTGAGTTGCAAAATGCTGTGCTTAAATTGTTCAACATGGTTTTAACTTCTGGCTGCTTCCCTGATGTCTGGAACCAGGGGCTCATCTCCCCTATCCACAAAAGTGGAGACAAATCAGACCCCAATAATTACAGGGGAATTTGCGTCAACAGTAACTTGGGAAAGATTTTCTGTAGCATTTTGAATTCAAGAATTCAAACCTTTCTTCAAGAAAAAAATGTAATAAGTAAATGTCAAATTGGCTTTCTCCCTAACCATCGCACTACTGACCATATATACACCTTACACACACTAATTAATAAACACGTCCACCAAAAAAAAGAGGGCAAAATCTTTGCTTGCTTTATTGACTTTAAAAAAGCATTTGATTCGATTTGGCACGAAGGGCTATTCTACAAAATTCTACAAAGTGGGCTTGGTGGTAAGGTGTATGACTTAATAAAATGTATGTACACAGAAAACAAGTGTGCAATAAAAATCAAAAACCAAAGAACAGAATTTTTTTCACAATGTCGAGGTGTGAGACAAGGCTGCAATTTGAGTCCAAATCTTTTCAACATTTATATCAATGAATTAGCAGACATGTTGGACCAATCTCCAGCCCCAGGACTCACAC